>NC_134484.1:183146389-183211493 GCF_040206685.1 Ascaphus truei
AAAGCGTGCGAAGGCTAGCCAATCAGAGAAGGCTCTTGGAAGGGACTACAAGTCCCATGAGCCTTAGAAGTGTCCCATCTGATGCCAGGGAGCCAATAGGAGCTGGGTAAGTCCTGACAGGCAGGATAAGAAAGTGTGTCACAGGGAGCATGCAGGCAGAGTGTGATAGGCAGAGGTAGGGGGACAGAGGGTCCGTGCAGAGAGGCAAGTAGCCTCTGCACTAGGCCAGCAAAATCCAATTAGGCCCAAGATAGGCCCTGAGTCAGTATATAGCTTGTGGCTGCTATAGGGACAGGCCCTAGCATAGGGAACGGATCCCTTTAGTACCTGAATATAGTTAGGGACGCAGCGGACGCTGAACTCCCTGAGCAGAGGTCTGGGACAGGTCTCACCCAAGAGACTAAAGAGACACTACCCGGGTGGGATCACCCTAATGACGTCGTTGAGAAGAGTGGATCGGCGGATCCTTTGTGAAGCTTCATCATACCGGGTGCAGTAAAGTCAACTAGTGCACCCAACAAACCGGTACAAACACAGGCGCTGATCACGCCTATAAGGGTGGGTTCTTTGGGAACACTGTGGGTCTAGTGACCAAGGGACTACGCATTATTGTGGACACGGTGTGGGACACAGTGTTGGGTAACACTTCTGGGGAGTAAAGCCCTGCGAGGTGCTGGGCAGTTGTGCAGATATTTCTTTGCCATAAGGGAGAGTCATCCTTTTGCATATGCCATTCACTATTACAGTAAAGGTTCCATTATTTTTATACTGTGTGTTTATTATTGCGTCCTGTGAGGGGCTGCTTTCGCTCTGCTGGGATCCCTCATAGGTGGAGGCACTACACCAGAGTAAGTACACACCCCAGGCTCTCCGTGGCAGAGGCTCAGGCTCCTGGAGCCGACAGGTATATAGCAGCACTGGTAGCTTCCTGTGTTCTGTGGGAAACAGGGCTACAATAGCAACCACCGCAGGATGGTATAACAGTGTTGCATATAGTAGAGTAGGGGTTTCAGGCCCTTGGATGGTGCTGGCCAGCAAATAATGTGATGAGGCCTTGTGCTAAGCACAGGTCTTCACTCCTCCACCCATGAGGGGCTGAAGGGAACTCCAACACACACGCCTCTCCCCAGGAGGGGCGGAGGAGAACTGACTCCTATAATTTAGAACATCCTCCCTGATGCAAAAGGGGAGGGCACAGGGTCTGCACCATGATAGGCTACAACACAGACCCAGTGTCACCACCTCTCCTGCCACTCAGGGAGGCTGCATGAGGGGGGAAAACCCCACAGGATAGCCTCTCACTCTGTACCTAGGAGAACTTACATGACAGGGGGGCAGAAAGATAGCTGGACCAGCCATGGCTATATACAAAGGTAGCATTTATTAATACAAATACATACAGTATCCATCACAAATATGTCTATTAAAATACTAACATAGGCTGACACACCCAGTCAATGAGACTCGACATTTCGGGCATCTGCTCTTGGTCAAGAGTCTAATTACTGTGATTCACAGTGTACTTTATATAGGTGCCTCATGTCACTGACTCGCAGAAGTTTGGCGGCCGCCATTACTGGAAGTTGCTTTTGACGTACTCAGAATAAAAGTCAATTTATGTTATTATAAGAACAGTATTTTTAGTTACTTACTTTACACACATGATGTGTCATGGCTACACTTATTGTAGTTTGAGTAATATTATACAATATTTTTAGCATACATATTGTCATATTTCAGTGTATTATGGTGATGGACCAAGTTTGCTGTGAGGAATGTGTGAATACATTAGTTTTCCACGGACATGGTTATATCTCTGTCATGTCATTATTATCAACAGCATGGTTATGAAGTCAGACTGATCATAAAGCATTTTGCTTTAACTTTTATAGCTACAGTAGATGTGAAATACTTCATAAATAAGCAAAGGTATTCTAGAAATTGAGATCAAATTAGGAACCGCTCATGGGACTCAAGTTGAGTCAAGCCAAAACGAAGAGCTGAATTGTCATAGTTACAGTACATACAGTAGTTACGTTTTAGATTAGGTTGAAAAATGACATATGGCCATCGTGTTCAACCTATGTTAAATTAGACGACGGTAGTTGTATTTTCAGTATATTGATCCAGAGGAAGACAAACAACGGGCTGTAGTTTGGAGACCCCTGCTCTATTCTTACTGTATACAGAAATATTCCACACACATGGTCTCTGGAAGTGATAACTTTTATTAATTTAACAAACAATTTTAACAACTGACAACAAGAATACATTTCACACTTATTAGCTGCAAATTAAGTACTGCACAGTTTTAATTCTATGGGGCTTATTTGATTCGCCGGGTATAAACTACAGCTGCTGTACAGTACTGTATGCAGATAATAAGGGGGTGTACCCCAGGGGCCTCTAACAGCAATCTGATTTCATTTTGTCATTGAGAGAGGGGTGATTAGGCTAAACTATTGACTGTTATTATGCAAACAGGACAATAAGAATTTCAAAATCGAATTATGCAATTTATATGGAAACATAAACAACCGAGAATAGCCAGGTCAATCATGTTGGAGTCTAAGGAAGGAGGGGGTTTGCCAGTACCAAATATTTAAAAATATTATATAGCCTCTCATTCGAGGCAAATGGTGTATTGACACTCCCCGAGAGGGGCTTATGCTTGGGTGGATTTGGAGAGCTCGCTTAAAAGCCTGGTCGGTCTGTCTTCTTTGCTGTGGTTCGAGCTCTGGGGCTTGGCCTGGGAGACAATCTGAGCTCGTGGTAATCGGATTTACCCTGAAAATCTGTGTAGCCAAGCCCCCTTTGACTACTGATTCTCTGGCCCCTTTAACACTGAAAGACCCAGTAAGGAGTGGTCAATGTTACGAGTAATCTCTGCGGGGCCTGTTACACTGTTCACTATGTGTATGTTCAATAAAGTTCAGGATTAGCCTGTTATTGTAAGGGGAAAGGGTCTATGACAATATGTAGGCCAGCTTACTAACCACTCCCCAGGGAAGCAGGGGGGGTCCTCCTCTATAGAATAGAGTAAGGGTTAGTGGGTGTACGTAGTTCTGGGCTGTACTTCAGAGTCTAAGGATGCAGCGGAGAGCCTCTCCCCAAAGGGAGGAGGCTGAGGCCTTGCCCCAGCAGAGAGTAAGGTATCTATGAAGACAGATAGTCAAAGCCTAAAGTCTGGGTACTGCATTCGTGACCTGTGTGTACCATCATGCATGTACCAATAAACCCAGTTATACCTAATCTGGTGTTAAGATTGCACTGTTCACTAAGAAGGTGTCCATGAGGTTCATTATGGAAGCCTCAGGATCCTCTTGGACTTCAGGTGCTGTCACTGAAAGAACCACTGTGAGCCTGTCCTGATGTCCTACCCACGCCACCACGGAGATCTCCAGTCTCCTGTTTACCAGCCAGGTATGCACCAGCACCAAAGAATACATCAGTAGTGAAGCCATCTCACATAGGGTGCGGGAAAAGGTGCTACATCTGGCAGCTGGCAAAAAAGAAGTATAAGGTTATATCAACCCCATCTAGACTTACGCCCCTATTTGGCAACTCAGGGTTTGTACCGGGTTACCAGGTTCACGGTTTTGAAATCTGGAGACATAAAGGGATTCTAGAGACAGGAGATTTATTAGAAAAAGACAAATTGATTCTAGGAAGTGAAGATAAATACGGCCTACCTCTAACTGAGATGTTCAAATATGTGCAGGTCAGACATTTTGTTTGTCAAAATTTTTATGAGGAGGAATTCCCTAGATACACACGATTTGAAGATTTATGTAAAACAAAAAAATACCAAAAAGGCCTATGTAACAGGCACTTATCACTGTTGGAAAACTTGCCTCTAATCCAGCAGTGTGCTGGTTATTTGCACCCCAGCATTCAACCAGACTCCACCTGGCTGATTAGGACTTTCAGATAAAGCCTATTCTGAGAAACAGGAAGGAGATTCCTTAGCTCACAAGGGAGCTGACAAAAGAAAAGAAAGACTGCAGAGATTTCCTTAGCCCACAACAGGGCTGACCTAAGGAAAAGAGAGAGTCTTGATTGCATTCGCAAGACAAGGGGACAAGACCTCTATTCCTGGACACAGAGAGTGCCATAGCACACAAGGATGCTGACCCAGGATAGCAGAGAGGCCTTCCACTACAGAAACCCCAGATACAGATAAGAGACTTTCTTTTTGGACTGCTGGGTGTGTATATATATATATATATATATATATATATATATATATATATATATATATATATATATATATATATATATAAACAGAGAAAGAAAAATATGAAGTAGTGCCTACTGTATATTAAACCAATGTGAATCACTATATTAGGCTGACTAAATTAAAGCTAACACTGACCAATGGGATATTGGAGTGAGAGCAGACTAATAATATCACAATGTAATACTAATAAACCACCAATAATGTAACATATAAATACCACCTTAATATAAAAAATGCAAAAAGTGTAAAAAAACACAAAAATATATAAGAATGATATTTTTGAAAAAAACAGTCCCAATACACGGTCCTCCGGAGTCTTGCAGCCTGAATATAAGGATCACCAAACCCAAAAAGATATCGGCAAAAAGACAAAGAAAAAACAGGCGCACTCCTACTGTATTAAAGTATAAAATAATTTTATAGGACTGGAAAGAATATAAAATGTGCACTCACAAACAGAGCTATAATATCAGCATGTATGAGATATACTAAAACCCCAACACTGCAGCATGGATCCAAATGGAGCTTCTTTAGCAAATGTAATGCCTCTCTCACTGCACAAACTGATCCTGGTAAGTGCTTGGTCTCTCAGGATACCGGATATAATTGTAGCACCATGTGTCACTCAGCTGTAGTTCCTCCGGCTACAGGCAGTCCTCCAAAGGTTGGTTCCTGCTCTCCTTACACCTCACGGTGTGGGTCTGAGGCTTTTCCCTTGCCCTCTGCTGTTTGGGGTTTCATCTTTAGCTCTTCTGCTTTCACACAATAAAATCACCAGCTGCTGCACTAGCGTCTCCAAAAACACTACGCATTTCGTCACGGATGACTTCGTCAGGGGGCTAACTAACGTATTAACACAGAGAGGGTTCTTGCAGTCCCATTCAAACTGAACGGAACTGCCAGGGACCCCCGCTGTGTTAATCCGATGGGCCATTAGTCTGGCTGCAGAAATGTCACTGAAATGTTGCAGCATTACTGGGAGATTGTCTCAGATTTTCCAAGGCAAGTGTTCGGATACTCGTTGCTGCATCTGTAATACACTGTGCTAAAATCCGTGTATGCCATGTCCTTTCCCCCCCAAACACCAAATGTAAACTCCTAGTCCTAATGTTAAGTGCTGTACCCCATGCCATGCATGATTTGCTCCCCCAACCCCAAAAAACCTGAGGATTTACTGCACCGACACACTTTATTCGAGCAAATGCCCGGTTTGTACCTGGCAGATACCTGGAATCCGCCGCTGCTCACCTCTTGCATGCTGCGTTGCGTTTGCCTTCCCAGCCACGGTTCATGCCTGGCTGACGGGCGGCTGATCTGTTAAATGATAACGAGAAGAATTTACTAGGCTGCAATGTTTCGTTTGTCCACCAGATGGCATAAACTCATGATTTAAGTAATGTGTGGGCTTTGCAAGTTGTTTCGTTTACAAAAAAAGTTACTTTATCCCAGTACAGTATGCTACAGTATTGTAACTTGTCCTTGAGACTGAAGGAAGAGTTGCAAAAAATGTATCAATTTAGGCTTTACATACAGTACTGTATTAAATAAAGACAAAGATCATTTTCACTTACACTATTCTACAGAGACATGAGTGTTCAAGTGGAGCCCGCTTTCCAAAAACCTGACAGAAGTTATGCTTATTTGATATGGGCCGCTATTAATGCAACAGAGGATAAGATGGCAACAGTTGTTCAAATTTATCAGTATTTTATCGAAAACTATGACTTTTACAGATTTTCGTCAACTCCTCATTTGTGGAAGCATGCAATAAGGAAAAGGTTATGTAGTGACCCCTGTTTTCACCGTATTGAGCCCCAATTTGTTGGAGGGTATTGGTGTGTGTCACAGGGTTTTTCCCGTATCTATGATAATGGAGGCGGCAAAAGGCGAAGGGTCGTGTTAAAACGAAATAAGAAGCGACAGTCCCTGCCAAGCAATGCGCCAGAACCAGAACCAGAACCAGAACCAGCAGCAGCACCAGCTTATCATGATGCCCCCGCCGTCGGTGACAACTCTGAGATGGATTTCGCAGCCAGTTTTGATGAAGCTTGCATGTACCTAAGCGATTTCCCGCTGACTACAGGTGGGCTAGTCCCTCTGCAAACTATCGACGTGGGTGATGATGAAAGCTGGACTGGAAGTGGGCCGGCGCCGGCGCAAGCTGAATGGGAAATTTAGTAATACTGTACAGTACAGTATGGTGAGTACTGTATTTTTGCCGTATTATTTTGGTGGGGCTGGCTGGGTACTTCTTTAGGGGGCTGACCATTACTGTACATTAAAACTTTTCATTTTGTTTTTCCTCAGAAAAGAAAACGGCTAATGGGGGGATTTAGATGGATTATATTGTACTGTATGCTGATGTTTTCCGGCCATACAGTATACTGTGTAATAAACCCGAATAAATAAAACTATGCATTTATTCTACAGTACATGTTCAGTAAATTACTGCACATACTGGGGGCGAGATGTGTTTGCAGCAGAGAGAGATTTAATAATATTGTACAGTGAGCAGGGGGTTCCCTGAGCCAGAAATTAATGCTCAGGGAACCCCCCCCCCTGCTCCTGATCAATATTATTAAAAATACGGAAAATGCTGCGTCATTACCATAGCGGATAGCCGCTAAGGCAATGAAGGTCCTTTAGGGGGTGCCGGTATCCCTCTGCGTTTAAAGGTCCCGATCACGTGACCGCGGCCTGTAAACCAAGCAGAGCAGAGGGATACCGGCACCCCCTAAAGGGGCCTGTCTCTCGTGGGGCACGGGGTCCCCAGACATGAAACCTGTGCGCTTCTGCTCTGGAGACCCTCTGCACATGTACAGTATCAATAAAACACATACAATATACAGTATAAATAAACACTCGTTCTTTACCTTAGCGTCTATGCGCTATGGTAAAGAAGCATTATTTTAATAATATTGTACAGTGAGCAGGGGGTTCCCTGAGCCAGAAATTAATGCTCAGGGAACCCCCCCCCCCCTGCTCCTGATCAATATTATTAAAAATACGGAAAATGCTGCGTCATTACCATAGCGGATAGCCGCTAAGGCAATGAAGGGGTTAACCCACCGTGCCCGCTTTATTGTGTGTAGTGGGGATGGGTGAGGGGGGTATTTGGCCCTTGGTGTGAGTTTAGGACTTGCGGGAGGGGGGGGGGTTTGCGGGTGCACTTAACCCCTTCACGACCGTAGCAGTTAATACCGCTACGGTCATGAAGGGGTTAAGCCCTCCCGCTACCCCACCCCCCCCCGCAAGCCCTCCCCAACCATCGTTGGGGTGAATACCCCATTCACCCACCCTCCCGCAACCCACAACAATAAAATACACACAGCAGCCGCCAAAAAATAAATAAATAAATGACAATAAATACATTTGAAATACATTTTTATTGATAGTGTAGATGTGCAGGGGGTCTCCGGAGCTGAACCGCGTTGGTTTTAGGTCTGGGGACCCCGTGCCCCCCGAGATACAGGCCCCTTTAGGGGGTGCCGGTATCCCTCTGAGTTTAAAGGTCCCGATCACGTGACCGCGGCCTGTAAACCAAGCAGAGCAGAGGGATACCGGCACCCCCTAAAGGGGCCTGTATCTCGGGAAGCACGGGGTCCCCAGACCTGAAACCTGTGCGCTTCTGCTCTGGAGACCCTCTGCACATGTACAGTATCAATAAAACACATACAATATACAGTATAAATAAACACTCGTTCTTTACCTTAGCGTCTATGCGCTATGGTAAAGAAGCATTATTTTAATAATATTGTACAGTGAGCAGGGGGTTCCCTGAGCCAGAAATTAATGCTCAGGGAACCCCCCCGCCCCCTGCTCCTGATCAATATTATTAAAAATACGGAAAGTGCTGCGTCATTACCATAGCGGATAGCCGCTAAGGCAATGAAGGGGTTAAGGCATAATAAACAATTAATACATTCAATACATATTTTTCACGTCTGTGTTAAAACTCCCTGCCTTCTCTCTAATCTATGTAAAACCCCCTCCCCCTATTCTCGCTTTTAAAACGCCCTGCCTTCTCTCTAATCTATGTAAAACCCCCTCCCCCTATCCCCCTATTGTGTGTGTGCGTTAAGCTTCCCTGCAAGCTATGTAAAAAAAACCTCCCCCTATTGTGTGTGTGTGTTAAATCTGCCTGGCCTGTGTTTCTGAGTGCTGAGTGCTCTGCGTTAAAGGCCCCGATCACGTGATCGCGGCCTGTAAACCAAGCAGAGCAGAGGGATACCGGCACCCCCTAAAGGGGCCTGTATCTCGGGGGGCACGGGGGCCCCAGACCTGAAACCTGTGCGCTTCAGCTCCGGAGACCCCCTGCACATCTACACTATCAATTAAAATGTATTTCAAATGTATTTATTGTCATTTATTTATTTATTTATTTATTTAGATTTATTTATTAATTGTGCTGCTGCTGCAAGTCGTAAACTCACACCAAGGGCCAAACACCCCCCTCACCCCCAATAAAAAAAAATTCACGCACAGCAGCCCCACAATTAATAAATAAATCTAAATAAATAAATAAATAAATACATGAAGAGAAATAAATATATACTGCACAGTATATACTTTGTATATATATACACTGTATATATATATATATATATATATATATATATATATATATATATATATATATATATATATATATATATATATACAGTATACATATATACACTGTGTATATATATATATATATATATATATATATATATATATATATATATATATATTATATATATATATATATATACAGTATATATATATATATATATATATATATATACTGTATATATATATATATACAGTATATATATATATATATATATACATATATACATATATACAGTATATATATATATATATATATATATATATATATATACACACATGATGAACCAATAGTACAAATACATGTACTGTAGAATGGTTATCAAAATCATACTGTCCTACAGATAACGCTTCTCTATACAGACAATAATAATAATCCATTTAATAATCCTAACTTATTTTACAATATAAAACATAACATTACAATCCACACAGTACATTGCATTTACATTGTATACTGTAAATGATGCATAGCATTAAATCTATGCACCATATACAGTACTGTACATTCTGCAAATGAATGTTAACAATATAATTGCAAGCTACTCTACCAGTAAACACAAACACTTCCAAACAAGTCAACTACAGTATTTTAACCAATCAAGTAAACCAAAATCAATATATACTGTAAGTACCAACCAGAAAAGACAATTTAAAACCAAACTAACCCTTACAAAACCAAGGATTACATCTATCTAATTGTAAAAAACCTTATACATTATACACAGCATTGTTTAAAGCCCCCTCCCCCCTAATGTTTCTGTTAAGCAGATTACACTGAAGGGAGAGAGATATAAAGGCCTAAAGCCCCTTCCCCCCAAATGTTTGTGTTAAACAGATTACAATGAAGGGAGAGAGATATAAAGGCCTAAAGCCTTACCTGCATTGGTAAACCCTCCCTGCATTGATGTCGTGCAGTGTATGTAAATGTGGGGAGGGGGGGGGCCCAATGTGCATAATGTACTGTGAGGTCTAACCACCCTCACCCCCTACCCACATACTGTACCCTTACCCCCCCCCCCCCCCCATCCTGGCCATGGCCCCTCACGCACAGCAGCTCCACAATTAATAAATAAATCTAAATAAATACATGAAGAGAAATAAATATATACTTTATATATAAATGTGAGTTTATAAATAAAATAAAGAATATTATTTCTAGGGGCCCTAGAACAGAAGTTCCCACGCCAATTGCGCGCTCATTGCTCTTTTTTTGCTCTTTTTTTACAATGTTGCTGGTCTTGCGGCTTTGCAGTCTGCAAGTGTAGCCTGGAGCTCCCGTGGCTCCTGGAGACCCCCCTCCCCTTGAGCAGCTCGGTCGCGGGTGCCGACAGACCCGACGGCTGCTTCCAAGGGTGGGGGCTGGAGCAGGGAGCAGCGCGGCTTCTCCTGCCTGCGGCCGGTTGCCGGGGACGCGATCGGGCGGTTGCTAAGGCCGCGATCGCGTCTCTAAGGTCCCGGCGGCCGGCCAAGCAGGGCGCCGCCATTGAGGATACTGTTGCGCATGCGCAGGGATGCGTAGGCGCAGGGACAGCCCCCGAGACAGGGATAGCTCGCGCGAGAGCAGGGAGAGCTGAGGGAAGGTCGAGGCAGCCCGGGAAAGCTTGCGCAAGCGCAGTGAAGGTAGGGAAAAGCCCGCGAACCCCTAGCCTACCAGGGAAGGCTCTGAGCTGGGACTACATATCCCCAGAGCCTTTGCGAGCCCCATGTGACCCCAGGGAGCCAATAGGGCTTAGGAGACCCCTGAGAAAAGAGATACATTTGGCGGGCTTGCAGCACGTTAGATTAGTCAGAGACCGGAGCAGCCCAGGGAAGGAGGTAGGGTACAGGAGTCAGGGACTCCCTGTACTAGGCCAGCACCCCCAGGGCTCGAGATAGCTCAGCTCCCCAGTAAGGTGAGTGTTGCCAGGGGCAGCCCTCGGGTTAGGGACCCTGCCACTTACATTAGTGGGAGCTGGGAAAGGAAGGTTACAGAGAGTTGGAGTCAGGGAGCTGTAGGGAAGTAAGGTGCGGGGAGCGAGAGCAGCTCCTGCACCCCATAGGTACCCACACCCCAGGTAGGCCCCAACTCCCCACTAGGTTAGTGGGTAATTGCTGAGGGAGGCCCAAGATAGGGACGCTGCCCTTAGTGTAGTGCTGCATTGTCAGAGTCACGGCTGTCAGTGCTGTGAGGTCTGACAGGCAGGCACCTTGTTGCGCAGCACGTTGGCTGCAGTCAAAAGTGAGCTACAGCTTGCTGCGGTAGGCGCTGGGACTAGTCAGAGAGTAGTGGGTCTGGAGAAGGGCTATAGCTGTTCTAGTCACCTTGAGGTAGCGCTAGGGGTAGGATGCCTGAAGGGATAAACTGGTAACTGAGAGCAGGAATTCTGGAGAGGATCTGCACTAGGCTAGCCAACAGTAGGTAGACGCCCAAGTACTGCATGGAAGAGTACTCTAGTCCATTCCAGATCACTTACCGAAGGGACTTGGGTAGTTGGGGGAGTGGGACAGGTCATTACCCCTGCAGGCCCTAGGAGTTCCCCAAGCCACTACAGGTTGCTGTACTACAGGGACAGGCCCTAGGTTAGGGTTCCTGTCACGTTAGTACCATTTAGATTAGACAGGGACACAGCAGACGCTGCGGTTCCTGTGAAGCGGTCCGCACGTGCAAGGAGTTCGGTTGGATCAGACGGATTCATCACACGTCTGACCCTTTGAGAAGTTTGTTGCTGACCCGAGCACCGGAGTGCTCGGCAGGTATTATACCATCACATGTGCACCAACAGGCCTAGAGGTTCTTAGTGACTGCGCAGTCACCCATTGACTATCTCTGTAGGAGTACGGGACATTGGGTGGGGTTCTTGGGACACTGGGTGGGATCACCTAGTGTTTGGGAATCGTCCTGCGAGACGTCACTGTTAGTGTCTCACCGTGAGAGAGACACAGGTTATCATTATTAGTCGTTAGTAAAGTCCTTCGTTATATAAAGCACTGTGTATGGTATTATTGATTGTCCTGCGAGGAACCACTCCCCCTCTGGTGGGAGCCATCGCAGGTGGAGGCGCTGTACCGAGAAGAGGTTGTAAGTGATCACCCCTAGTATAATTACCCCAGGTTCCCCGTGGCGGAAGCTCAGCCCTCCTGTGAGCCAACAGGTAATGCACCACACCTGAGTAACAATATATGTTTCCTGCACTCACACAGTAGAATCTGCGATTGGGTGGGGGAATACCCGTTACATTTGGAGGCGCTGCTGAGATAATGACCTGGGGTGCCCGGTATATTTTTTTCTAAATTGTGCTATTTTTTGTTCGCCATGAAGAAGTCACGTGCTGATTTCCCGCCCGCGCGGGAAAATGTTGCAAACTGGCCGGGTTTGGCGGGAAACCCTAAGCTCCGCCCCCGCAATGTGAGTGACTCAGTGATAGAGCGAGCCCCTCCTTCAGATTCCACCAGGGGGAGCAAGTACTGTAAGCCTTCACCCCTAACTGCTGTCTCCATCAAAGAAAGTACTGGGGGCAAAGAAAATTGCTCACCGTTATATGGACTCTGGCCGACTAAAGCCGGGTGCGTATCCTTTTTGGTGTGCCCGTGTATGACAGAAGCGTTGAGTCCGTTGGGTAGTATGAACTTTGATGTTTTGACGTGCCTGATAAAGGGGCGGTTGGACGACGCGAACGAGGATGGGTGCCTGGAATGTTTCTGTAACCAGGGTGACTGCCCATGTTGTAAATTGGCCTGGGGACGCTTATGTGTCTGCTGCAGGGCGCCGACCCTGCAACCCGTGCTGCTACAGTCCACCAGGGGGAGCAAGCTCAGTGAACAGCGATCAGCAACCGCTGTTCCCACTAAAGACAGTACAGATTGTAGAGAAACACACCCGCAGTTGTATGGGGCATGGCGGACAAAAGGAGGAAAAATACCCTTTCTTCTGTGCCCGTGCCTACAAAAGGATTTGAATCTATCTGGTGGTATGGACTTTAACCCCTTTAGGCTACCAATAGAATGGCGGGTGGCAGTGGTGGAGGATGACGGGTGCATAAGATGTGTTTGTGACCAGTGTGACTTCCCAGGTGGCAAACCGACCTGGGGTCCCAAGTGTGCTTGTTGCGGAGCACAGTTTCTAAAGCCTGTGCTGCTGCAGTCTACAGTCCCAGATCCCAAGCAGGAATCTCAGATGGCAGAACACAGAGATGAAGATGCTGTTACTTGCTCTACCTCAACCACGGAGGTGGAGGAGCTGACAGACAAGGCTGCCCTGGTTCCCTGTTGCAACCAAGTGGGAAGAACTGAGGCCCAGCCAGCTACGGAAAAGGACGAACCATCGGTGGCGATGCGCCTACCGGCGAACCACCCCAGCAGTGAGACAGAGGAATCACAGGGGGAGGTGTTCCCCCTAGAAGAAAGCTGTTCCGCCATGCGAGTGGACCAGTATCTACCACCTACCGTTCAGTTGAAGAGAACAGTCAGCTCTGTCGTGGTGTCAGGTGAAGCACCGCAGATACCTGACAGTGTTCCACAAGAAGAGAAAACCATTGCAAGCCAGCAGAGTGGTAAGGAACCCCCTTGCCCCCCACAGGCTCCGATGGAGGTGGCCGTGAAAAAGGTCAGAGTTACGGCTCCTGAACCGAGTGTGAGCCCGTGCGCTCCGACTCAAATGGTCCCAGGACCGGGATCCAACGCTCCCGAGTTTCAAGCCAGTAAGTGGACTGTCCCAGAAGTGCCGGGGACAGGTCCCGATACAGCCGAGGTGGGAACTGACAGCGTCCCCGAGGACCTGTTGGCTACCGTGAATCACCACAGTGGTAAGGTATCTACCCTTTACCCCCTGCCAGGTGAAACAGAGACTTTGAGGAAAGAGACATTGTCCATTGCTCGCTTCCCAGCGGAAGCCTCGCAAGTACGTAGGGACAAGGACTGTGTGGCGAGGGATTTAGTAAAAATTGCCTCCCTTAAGCCCAAAAGGGAGCGTGCCATTCGCCAAGTAGTGGACCGCGGAAAAGGTCCTGGCCGCCTGGTCTACCGCATCCATGCCGCGGGTGACCGGGTAAAGGTCTGCTTCAGAGACATGGTGCTACTCCTTCCACCAGGGGGAGGAAGTAGCGAGGAACCAGTGACTGTTGCCCTCCGGTGTGCTCTTCAAGAAATTTTTCTGGGGGAGGCTCACGGACGCAAAAGTGAGGTACCCCCACTTGATCAGTTAGGGGCACCCCACGAATGGTCTCAGCAAACAGCTGACGCTCAGCTGGCCTCGGGTATGGTATGTGAACTGTATTGTAACCTGATGTCTAAAGTCACCAGTGATAGGTTGTACATATGCCCTGCATTTTCATTGTATAACTGTGTACCAGGTTATGTCTGCCATCCAAGCGAGGTCGTTGGAGTTTCACCAGGGGGAGAGTGTAGCCTGGAGCTCCCGTGGCTCCTGGAGACCCCCCTCCCCTTGAGCAGCTCGGTCGCGGGTGCCGACAGACCCGACGGCTGCTTCCAAGGGTGGGGGCTGGAGCAGGGAGCAGCGCGGCTTCTCCTGCCTGCGGCCGGTTGCCGGGGACGCGATCGGGCGGTTGCTAAGGCCGCGATCGCGTCTCTAAGGTCCCGGCGGCCGGCCAAGCAGGGCGCCGCCATTGAGGATACTGTTGCGCATGCGCAGGGATGCGTAGGCGCAGGGACAGCCCCCGAGACAGGGATAGCTCGCGCGAGAGCAGGGAGAGCTGAGGGAAGGTCGAGGCAGCCCGGGAAAGCTTGCGCAAGCGCAGTGAAGGTAGGGAAAAGCCCGCGAACCCCTAGCCTACCAGGGAAGGCTCTGAGCTGGGACTACATATCCCCAGAGCCTTTGCGAGCCCCATGTGACCCCAGGGAGCCAATAGGGCTTAGGAGACCCCTGAGAAAAGAGATACATTTGGCGGGCTTGCAGCACGTTAGATTAGTCAGAGACCGGAGCAGCCCAGGGAAGGAGGTAGGGTACAGGAGTCAGGGACTCCCTGTACTAGGCCAGCACCCCCAGGGCTCGAGATAGCTCAGCTCCCCAGTAAGGTGAGTGTTGCCAGGGGCAGCCCTCGGGTTAGGGACCCTGCCACTTACATTAGTGGGAGCTGGGAAAGGAAGGTTACAGAGAGTTGGAGTCAGGGAGCTGTAGGGAAGTAAGGTGCGGGGAGCGAGAGCAGCTCCTGCACCCCATAGGTACCCACACCCCAGGTAGGCCCCAACTCCCCACTAGGTTAGTGGGTAATTGCTGAGGGAGGCCCAAGATAGGGACGCTGCCCTTAGTGTAGTGCTGCATTGTCAGAGTCACGGCTGTCAGTGCTGTGAGGTCTGACAGGCAGGCACCTTGTTGCGCAGCACGTTGGCTGCAGTCAAAAGTGAGCTACAGCTTGCTGCGGTAGGCGCTGGGACTAGTCAGAGAGTAGTGGGTCTGGAGAAGGGCTATAGCTGTTCTAGTCACCTTGAGGTAGCGCTAGGGGTAGGATGCCTGAAGGGATAAACTGGTAACTGAGAGCAGGAATTCTGGAGAGGATCTGCACTAGGCTAGCCAACAGTAGGTAGACGCCCAAGTACTGCATGGAAGAGTACTCTAGTCCATTCCAGATCACTTACCGAAGGGACTTGGGTAGTTGGGGGAGTGGGACAGGTCATTACCCCTGCAGGCCCTAGGAGTTCCCCAAGCCACTACAGGTTGCTGTACTACAGGGACAGGCCCTAGGTTAGGGTTCCTGTCACGTTAGTACCATTTAGATTAGACAGGGACACAGCAGACGCTGCGGTTCCTGTGAAGCGGTCCGCACGTGCAAGGAGTTCGGTTGGATCAGACGGATTCATCACACGTCTGACCCTTTGAGAAGTTTGTTGCTGACCCGAGCACCGGAGTGCTCGGCAGGTATTATACCATCACATGTGCACCAACAGGCCTAGAGGTTCTTAGTGACTGCGCAGTCACCCATTGACTATCTCTGTAGGAGTACGGGACATTGGGTGGGGTTCTTGGGACACTGGGTGGGATCACCTAGTGTTTGGGAATCGTCCTGCGAGACGTCACTGTTAGTGTCTCACCGTGAGAGAGACACAGGTTATCATTATTAGTCGTTAGTAAAGTCCTTCGTTATATAAAGCACTGTGTATCGTATTATTGATTGTCCTGCGAGGAACCACTCCCCCTCTGGTGGGAGCCATCGCAGGTGGAGGCGCTGTACCGAGAAGAGGTTGTAAGTGATCACCCCTAGTATAATTACCCCAGGTTCCCCGTGGCGGAAGCTCAGCCCTCCTGTGAGCCAACAGGTAATGCACCACACCTGAGTAACAATATATGTTTCCTGCACTCACACAGTAGAATCTGCGATTGGGTGGGGGAATACCCGTTACACAAGCAAAAAGCGCAAAGTGTATGAAGTCTGGGTGAGCGCTTTCCACATTTGATGCCTACGGCACCTTCCCATTTCTACACACTTCAATACCTGCACAGTTGGTAGCGCTTTCCATCCCAGCTACCATTCTGGATATTCACCTCTCACAGGCCATTCTTGCCCGAGTCTGTCCTATCAGACAGGGGCATTAACCTGCATCCACACCACCTGGACAATTTCTCTCTGTCAGAGACTTGTGCTATTTATTTTATATATTTTTGTGTAATTATTCATGCAATTTTATGCTCATTTCATATGTGGTTTTCAACATAAAGTGGCTGCTGGGCCTGATCCTAACTCATACAGTATACAGTAGCGCTTCCCTGTTTGTTTGTTTATTGCAAGCAAAAAGCAGTCTGTAGTACTGAGTGTGAGATAAATTACTGTATTTATCAGTGTTGATCAAAGAGAGTTGATCAGAAGGATTCCCCTTATAAAGTATACAGCACTCTATTGTCATTCTTACAGTACTGTATACTGTAGTAAAGGGTAGACAACACATGGTCTTGCAGTATACTGTATTACTAAAAATCTGTCAGGTTGACCAGAATCACTGCGGATATCAGAAAATAATACAATTGTATTAATTCTACGTAGAATTAATAAAATTGTATTATTTTCCGATATCCGCAGTGATTCTGGTCAACCTGACAGATTTTTAGTAATACAGTATACTGCAAGACCATGTGTTGTCTACCCTTTACTACAGTATACTGTATGAATGATAAAAGAGTGCTGTATACTTTATAAGGGGAATCCTTCTGATCAACTCTCTTTGATCAACACTGATAAATATCATATTTATACCCCTTTAGCACCTGTCGTTCCATCCTATGCACCCATTTACTGTACAATGGTGATTGCGGTCGTATTCACGTACTTTATGTGAGATAAATTAAGCAGTTCTTTTATTGCTGAAGTCGCCACAAAAAACTTTTATTTACAAATACAGTACAATACAATGGTGAAACATTTCAAGTTAACAGCAATTCAAAACATCAACACACAATAATACATACTGTACAGTACTGTATGATTATTTATTTATAATACAGTATACAGCTCTGTACTGTATACAATATGCAGTATACAGTATACTGTACTATATTTGGGCCTTGTCTTTGGGGGTTTATTCATGCAATTATTAGGGTGACCTGCCGTTGGAAATACTGACACAGTACAATCCTACAGCTACACCACCCACCCCCTCCAGTACAATCCTACAGCTACACCACCCACCCCCTCCCTTAGAGTTTTTAATCCTTCCCTGGCCAAGCATCAATCGTCTGGCTAATCCAATCCAAGCCATTGTTTTGTTAATCTGGCCCTGGGCTGGCTACGGTAACAAGATTCAGCAGGAGGCCAGCCAGAGTACTGTATCATCCCACCATCCACCTTCCTTAGAGGGAGGCCTGCCTGCTTTGGAAAAATCCCCTCTCGAATTTGAAATGTAAATCTGATGTGCATCCGTTTGCTTACAGTAACTGTTCTGTTCAGAACAGCCACTGCTTCTAAATTACTGAAAATATACAGGATAAATATACAGTAATGTGAAATAATCGTACAATATACAGTAATGTGAAATAATAGTACAGTAGTTCATTGAGAGAGGAGAGGTTTTGTGTACATCATTACTGCTGTTTATATACTGTACATTTGACTGCACATGCAGATTTGACGAACACAAGGCCCCCCCTCCCCCTTGGGCACCCTTTTTCCTGGAACGACAAGAAAACAAAACTTTGTTCAGTTACTGTACTGTATGTGCGTACTGTATTATGGTAGAACTACTGTACAGTAGGTGGCTGGTGCAGCTTTCTCTGGAAAGAAAAAAATGGAGCAGTTAGTAGGCAGTTACTGTAGTACTGTCAAACTAGTCTACTGTACTGTATACTGGAACTACTGTATACTCTGACTATTGGGAAAGAAAAAATCTGTGCCATACTTACCTGTATCATACTGTACTTACTGTACAATACTACAGCACTGTACTACTTTCCTGATGCTTGCCCATTGCGCGCGATGACAATGGGCAACACAGTGGCAATATGGTCTATATATTTATTGCATCGTTCCACGGTGAGTACATCGTTCCAAAAACTCATTATGGCTGTATACAACTCGTCCTTCTTGGAGGGTTTCGCCACTTTACGGATGTGGTCCTTCAGCTGATGCCAGACCATTTCGATCGGATTGAAGTCTGGCGATCTGTGATTGGAAAGAAAGGACAATTAGTTTAAGAGATACAGTACACAGTAAAAACAGTGGGGAACATATAAATGGGACACGGTCTACTGCACTTACTCCGCTGGCGTCTTCACCCAGTTGATGCCGCGCTCAAGGATATGCGCCGTCGACGCGGTGTGCTTGGGATCATTGTCCTGGTAAAAGCGATGACCATTGGGAAAGTCTTGTGTGATGTATCGCACTATCACGGGCACAATGTTGTCTTGGAAGAAATCTTTATTCATGATTCCTATAGCAAGAAAAGAAAAGTGCTCAATAGTACAGTACAGTGCATACGGTAAGGCAACACTAGTCAAGTACAGTGCATTAGGCGGCATTATATTTGAGAAATTGTACCTTCAAAGACGACAATGCATCCCGGTCCACGCCTAGAGATGGCACCCCACACATGCAGCTTCACAGGGTGTTTTGGCCGTGGCTTCAAAGTTATGCGGCCTTTTTTGTGGAACGCAAATCTTGCAAATATCTCCAGTGACACAGTAGACTCATCAGTGAAGATGCAATCCTGGAAAGTCTCACCGCTGTCGATCCATGCCTGGGCCTGGAGCACACTTTTGATTTTGTTTGCGTCCCGTATCATGGGGTACGCTCTGTAATGACAATGAATAAAAAATGTTAGCGTCACAGTGCAGTACAGTTTGCAAAACAACACTTTTACTTTACAGTACAGTACCTCCTGTACTGTCCACTACTAACCTCACACGTCCATATTTCCATCCAATTCTGCGTCTCATCTTCTTTATGCTGCTCTCGGATACAGTCAGATTGTGGTTTTCCTGAAGAGTGTTTTTAACCCTTAATGCGCTCCTCTCATCATTCTCCTCACTTATTCTGTCCACCAGAAGAGTAGTCTCCCTACAATGCAAAGAAATTATATTGTGTTATTAATATGCAGCAATATAAAATGTATACTGTATACTGTACATGTAATGTTGTAATATACAGTAAATATAAATATACAAAAAATGTATACTGCTGTACTATAAATATAAATAGACAAAATATACAGTATACAGTACTGTTGTAATATAAATATACTATATAAATATACTGTTGTTATATCATAATAAATACACATCATATACTGTATATTCCGTTGTAAGATGAATTGCAATATACCAAAAGTGTATACTGCTGCACAAAAAATATAAATTGACCACACATACAGTACACTACAGTATATACTGTTGTAATATAATAAATATACTATATAAATACGGTATACTGTTGTTATATCATAATAAATACACATCATATACTGTATATTCCGTTGTAAGATGAATTGCAATATACCAAAAGTGTATACTGCTGCACAAAAAATATAAATTGACCACACATACAGTACACTACAGTATATACTGTTGTAATATAATAAATATACTATATAAATACGGTATACTGTTGTTATATCATAATAAATACACATCATATACTGTATATTCCGTTGTAAGATGAATTGCAATATACCAAAAGTGTATACTGCTGCACAAAAAATATAAATTGACCACACATACAGTACACTACAGTATATACTGTTGTAATATAATAAATATACTATATAAATACGGTATACTGTTGTTATATCATAATAAATACACATCATATACTGTATATTCCGTTGTAAGATGAATTGCAATATACCAAAAGTGTATACTGCTGCACAAAAAATATAAATTGACCACACATACAGTACACTACAGTATATACTGTTAAAATATAATAAATATACTATATAAATACGGTATACTGTAGATGTACACTACAGTTTTCTATATTTTTTTTGGTTAAGTTTTATAAATACAGTATACTTACGCATTTGTTATCTTTGGTGCCTTTTTGCGGTCTCTGTTTTTTCCTTGTGCATGATAGCACACGGTGCTTGATGGCACAACGAGGCCAGAAGCAGTTAACCAGCGCTGGATATCTGCAATTCGTTTTCCGCTCGTGTACATCTCCTTCATTCTCATGCTGAGATCCTTTGAAATCTTCTTAACAGGCATTGCTGCGAGTACTGTAGAAAGAAATACAAACACAAGAATGTGTATTCGATGTTTAGTCGATGTGTATTCAATGTGCAGTGAATCCACAAAATGGATGGTGTATTTATATGTTAATGACTCACATAACAGACCACCCACTTTCAACACCTGTACCTGGCCACCATGCATAAAAGGTTGTACACGTTGCATAGCCCACCACTTGCTGATCTTTATCTGAGCCATTGTCCAGATACTGCATTGTGCCTCCCGCTTACATGGAGCAGCCCCGGTTCTATGGACGAAAGAATCATCTCACCTCTGCTGTGCCTGCCACACTGAAAAAGAGAAAGGCAGTTACCGTTCCCAAGCCAAAGGCAAAGCGACAGGCTAAGGCCAACAAAGAAAACCTTCTGCTGACCCCAAAGGCTAAGGCTTTTAAAACACGTCAGCCTTATTATGTGAAGAAGAAATACGGTACTGTGCTCGGTACGCAAGACGAATGGCAGCCAACTCACCGAATCCGCAGACCACTTCCCATAAGCTTCGACGACTCTGCTGTAGCTGTCCCGGAAATCTTCAGCCCGGCTTCTCCACCCCCATCTTCTCCGGTTCCATCTGAAGATGCTGCTGCCTCTGAAATCAACGGGTCACTGTCTCCTTTGCTCTTGGACGACTCTGCTTCTCTCCCGGAAATCCAGCGGTCACCTTCTCCATCCCTCTTCCACCACGCTGCAGCTTCTCCTGTACCGGGCATCCCCAGGTCACCTCTTCCACTCTCCATCGATGCCGCTTCTCTCCAGGGAACCCCCATCTCATCCTCCGTTGCACCCATCCCCCCAGATCTCCAGATGCCATGCACAAGCAGCTCGTTAGACCGGATCCTGAATGGGCTAAGTGTGGATCTCCCCGGGAATTCTAGTGTGCTGGCAAAGCTAGATCTGCTTCTGGAGTCGGTGCTACATATGGAGCAAGGGATGCTACAAATGGAGCAGCGGCTGGATCAACGGATGCTACATATGGATCAACGGATGGACAAGATAGAGGCAGACATAGCGGGCATACATTATTTGCTCGGTGTTAATGCCCCTGTTTCCCCGACGCTGGAGCAGGGGGGTGACATGGATGTGATGCATGGTACCTTCGACCCCCTTCCATCACCAAGCACACCCCCTCCACCAGAAGATACAGTGTACTATGCTATTGAGGAGGACATGACAACCCCGTCAAGACCACGCCAGGAGACAACCCGGCGACCACTACCGGAGGAAAGCTTCCTCCCAGACACCCTACCATTGCCCATCGCCTCAAGTACACCCGCTCCCAAAAGACCTCCTACACCCGCTCGCATAGAAACAGTGCCCGACATCTCCCTGTGCGATCTGCCACCGGCGCTGAGGGAGAAGTATAGGGTGAGGAGTGCTGGTATACCACACAAGTATGCCTTGATCATATTTAAACACCATGTTCCCTACACATTGTACTGCGAGTGGGTGTTCAAAGTGAACTATGATGGGAATCGCCAAAAAAAGGCCCTTCCTGCCAATTTAAGGAAAAAGATTGTGGAAGAAATGCAGCGCTATTACCCTGTTACAGATCCTGTAATGAGAGACGTTAGAGACTGCATTAATGGCGTTTTGCGCCATGCAAGGCATCGGCCATGGCTGGAAAATGGGGAGGACTTTCAGTGAGACCATACTGTAATATTGTGCTGTACTGTACAGTACATGTTTTACCCTATAGTACCTGCTGTACTTAAACAAAGGATACTGAATGTTGTTGTGTGTTGCACGGTTTTTGTACTGTATTTGTAAATAAAAGTTTTTGGTGGCGACTTCAGCAATAAAAGAACTGGTTAATTTATCTCACACTCAGTACTACTGTACAAACTGCTTTTTGCTGCCAGACTGCAAACCCGCAAGACCAGCAACATTGTAACAAAAGAGCAATGAGCGCGCAATTGGCGTGGGAACTTCTGTTCTAAGGCCCCGAGAAATAATATTCTTTATTTTATTTATAAACTCACATTTATAAACCCCGTCACCCACCCCCGCTAAACACAATAAAAAATAATCACACAGCATCCCCGCAATAAATAAATAAATAAATAAATACAAATAAATACATTTGAAATACATTTTTATTTATAGTGTAGATGTGCAGGGGGTCTCTGGAGCTGAAGCGCACAGGTTTCAGGTCGGGGGACCCCGTGCCCCCCGAGATACAGGCCCCTTTAGGGGGTGCCGGTATCCCTCTGCGTTAAAAGCCCCGATCACGTGATCGCGGCCTGTAAACCAAGCAGAGCAGAGGGATACCGGCACCCCCTAAAGGGGCCTGTATCTCGGGGGGCACGGGGTCCCCAGACCTGAAACCTGTGCGCTTCAGCTCCGGAGACCCCCTGCACATCTACACTGTGAATAAAACACACACATCATTAAAGAATCATTCTTTAGCTTAGCGGCTATGCGCTATGGTAAAGAAGCAGCATTTCTGTCTTTTTAATAATATTGTACAGTGAGCAGGGGGTTCCCCGAGACAGAAATCTAATCTCAGGGGACCCCCTGCTCCTGCACAATATTATTAAAAGTTCAGAAATGAGGCTTCATTAGCATAGCGTATAGCCGCTAAGGTAATGAAGGGGTTAAGGCATAATAACCAATAAATACATTCAATACACTACCCACTACCAATGGCAACCTCCGCTGCTGTACAGTAAAACAGAGAAAAAAATTAACACTTTTAAAGTAATGTCCCCTAACCCCTTAATCACCATAGCGGTTATTAACCGCTACAGTCATGAAGGGGTTAACCCACCCTCACCCACCCACCACTCGGGATGCCTACATACCCTCCCACACTAACCCCCCCCCCCCCCACCCGTGAGGCCTAACCACCCAGTCAGTACCCACAAGGGAGGCCTACCCACATACCGTTGGGGAACATTCCCCCCCCCACCCCCCACCCCCAGTCCCCGCAATCAAAACAATGCACAGCCCCACAATAAACAGCATTCTATTTATTAAATACAGTACCCACCCCCTGTGCCCCCCCCCCCATAAATACAAGATTTATTCTTTTACATTCAGGGTCCATAACGCAGCCCCACGCTAGTCCCCGGTGGGCTGGCAGGGCACCTGGACAGACCTACAGTTTACCAGCAGCATTCCACAGGTTCTGGAGGCCTGCTGGTGGATCCTGCCAGCACCATGGCGCCCAGGTGGTCTCCTTGGGTCACTGTGAGCCACAATTGTGTCCCCACGGTAGGCCCAAGGATGTCTGGGAGCCCCGGGTCAAACCCACAGGTGTCTGCGGGGCCTCGGGTGGTTCCCATGGGGGTCTGGGGAACTCACGGGTGCTCACTACGGGTCTGCGGTGCCCCCACAGAAGTGGGACCACACATCATCATCCCCGCATCTACGGGTCGGAGGTGCCCCCACAGAAGTGGGACCACACATCGTCATGCCCGCAGACTACGGGTCCGCGGTGCCCCCACAGAAGTGGGACCACACATCATCATCCCCGCATGTGTCACCTGTGGAACCACCAGCCTGATACCCTTTAGGATACCCGAGGATTCCCCGCGGGTGGTCTCCAGAGGTCCCACGCAAAACCACGGAAGTAACCCTGAATGTAAAAAAAATAAACCTGGCCTATACATTCAATACATACACCCTCCCCCCCAACACCTACAGTACAATAATGTGCAAAATAACTATTATCCAGATATGGATAATAGATTAATTGCCCATTATTAAAAACATTAACTAGCATATACAAATAAATAAAGTACTACTGACCTCATCAATACGAAGTGTCCGATGCCAGCGCCTTCCTTCTCTTGCCCACACAAAACATAGCCAAAACCAAGCCAATACATTGCAAGTACAGTACATTCAGATATCAATTAACCCCTTAAACACCTTATCGGATAATAACCGCAAAGGTAATTAAGGGGTTAAGCCACACAGGCACGATACCCACCCTTCACCCATGAATTTGTACTGTGGCTTCATCATGCAACTATATATATATATACTGTATATATATATACAGAGAGACAGAGAGAAAGAGAGAGAGAGAGATATATATACAGTATATATATATATATATATATATATATATACATATATATATATATATATATATATATATATACACACACGTTATATACTGTACACACCCATGATAAACCAATATACAGTACAAATAAATGTAGAAGGGTTATCAAAAGCATACTGCCCTACAACCAAACACGTCTCCATACAGACACTACATTAAAATCAATTTCCTTTAAAAATCCTAACTGATCTCACAATCTACTGTACTGTATATGATCACAAACCAATGAAAAAAGTCACATTCCAAAATGCATAAAATCTATGCACCATACTGTATACATTCTGCAAATTAATCAACGTAAACAAAAATCAATTAGCAATCATTATTTAGATCCCTAAACATTTCACACTCAATCATGAACAATGAAACCATTAACAGATTCACGCCTAGAGCAGAACAATGAAGCCTTTGAAAAAATATAAGTACCGACAAAAATACAACCTTTACAGTACAACCAAGGCTATCTATCCCTGACCTTCCTCAAACACACAATACAATACCAAGGAATAATACATCTATCTAATTTTAAAATACTTTAAACTCACAAAATAATTAAAAACACATCTAATCCAGCTTTTAAAACATCATCATTTCTTCCCCTGAATGTATACTGTACAGTATATCTCTCTAGACATATATATTGTACATACATACATACAGTGGCAAGAAATGATATACCACAAAAAAAAAAATACACATATTAAAAAACCTTTTGAAATAATTAACAAGTTAAATAAAATACAATTCTTTACTGTAGTTCACTTACCATTACTTGCCCCCACCGACTCCCGTTGCCCAGCTTACTCACGAACCAATCCACGATCAGGAACCCATAAAATAATAAACCATTCAAAATAATAAACATTAAACTAAAAATCCAAATCAATCCACGGGTCTTCTACTTGTAATAGTGTACATCTTCATCTGTATTCTTCTTTCTTCTATCTCCTTCCGGGCGGGGCAGGGCGTGGTCTTCTTTCCATCATCGGCCACGCCCTTGTCTTTTTTCTTCTCCGGAGGTCCTTCCTCCGCGGCGTCTGGCTGCAAAATGAGACGACATAGGCTTTTAAAGGCCTATGACGTCACATTTTGCGTCATGGTTCCCACGGTCCTGATTGGACCGTGAAAACCATGTGTTTTGGCCGATAAAAAAAAAATGATGACGTCACTTAAAGGGAATGAAAGCACAGCCAATCAGAATGGCTTTGCTTCAATTGCCTTTAAGTTGACGTCATGAAAAGGCACATGGCCGTGCACACATGGTACTAGAGCCAATCAGAGCGTGGGAACTTTATCCCTACTCTGATTGGCTCTGGTATACCATGTGTCAGGGGCTTGGGGGAGAAAGGATGTGACGTCAATAAGGATAAAGTTCCCACGCTCTGATTGGCTACCGTACCACGTGACAGGTTTTCATTGACGTCACATCCTTTCTCCCCCAAGCCCCTGACACATGGTATACCAGAGCCAATCAGAGTAGGGATAAAGTTCCCACGCTCTGATTGGCTCTAGTACCATGTGTGCACGGCCATGTGCCTTTTCATGACGTCAACTTAAAGGCAATTGAAGCAAAGCCATTCTGATTGGCTGTGCTTTCATTCCCTTTAAGTGACGTCATCATTTTTTTTTATCGGCCAAAACACATGGTTTTCATGGTCCAATCAGGACCGTGGGAACCATGACGCAAAATGTGACGTCATAGGCCTTTAAAAGCCTATGTCGTCTCATTTTGCAGCCAGACGCCGCGGAGGAAGGACCTCCGGAGAAGAAAAAAGACAAGGGCGTGGCCGATGATGGAAAGAAGACCACGCCCTGCCCCGCCCGGAAGGAGATAGAAGAAAGAAGAATACAGATGAAGATGTACACTATTACAAGTAGAAGACCCGTGGATTGATTTGGATTTTTAGTTTAATGTTTATTATTTTGAATGGTTTATTATTTTATGGGTTCCTGATCGTGGATTGGTTCGTGAGTAAGCTGGGCAACGGGAGTCGGTGGGGGCAAGTAATGGTAAGTGAACTACAGTAAAGAATTGTATTTTATTTAACTTGTTAATTATTTCAAAAGGTTTTTTAACATGTGTATTTTTTTTTTTTGTGGTATATCATTTCTTGCCACTGTATGTATGTATGTACAATATATATGTCTAGAGAGATATACTGTACAGTATACATTCAGGGTAAGAAATGATGATGTTTTAAAAGCTGAATTAGTTGTGTTTTTAATTATTTTGTGAGTTTAAAGTATTTTAAAATTAGATAGATGTATTATTCCTTGGTATTGTATTGTGTGTTTGAGGAAGGTCAGGGATAGATAGCCTTGGTTGTACTGTAAAGGTTGTATTTTTGTCGGTACTTATATTTTTTCAAAGGCTTAATTGTTCTGCTCTAGGCGTGAATCTGTTAATGGTTTCATTGTTCATGATTGAGTGTGAAATGTTTAGGGATCTAAATAATGATTGCTAATTGATTTTTGTTTACGTTGATTAATTTGCAGAATGTATACAGTATGGTGCATAGATTTTATGCATTTTGGAATGTGACTTTTTTCATTGGTTTGTGATCATATACAGTACAGTAGATTGTGAGATCAGTTAGGATTTTTAAAGGAAATTGATTTTAATGTAGTGTCTGTATGGAGACTTGTTTGGTTGTAGGGCAGTATGCTTTTGATAACCCTTCTACATTTATTTGTACTGTATATTGGTTTATCATGGGTGTGTATATAACGTGTGTGTATATATATATATATATATATATATATATATATATATATATATATATATATATATACTGTATATATATCTCTCTCTCTCTCTTTCTCTCTGTCTCTCTGTATATATATATACAGTATATATATATATAGTTGCATGATGAAGCCACAGTACAAATTCATGGGTGAAGGGTGGGTATCGTGCCTGTGTGGCTTAACCCCTTAATTACCTTTGCGGTTATTATCCGATAAGGTGTTTAAGGGGTTAATTGATATCTGAATGTACTGTACTTGCAATGTATTGGCTTGGTTTTGGCTATGTTTTGTGTGGGCAAGAGAAGGAAGGCGCTGGCATCGGACACTTCGTATTGATGAGGTCAGTAGTACTTTATTTATTTGTATATGCTAGTTAATGTTTTTAATAATGGGCAATTAATCTATTATCCATATCTGGATAATAGTTATTTTGCACATTATTGTACTGTAGGTGTTGGGGGGGGGAGGGTGTATGTATTGAATGTATAGGCCAGGTTTATTTTTTTTACATTCAGGGTTTGATTCCGTGGTTTTGCGTGGGGCCTATGGAGACCACCTCCGGGTATTCTCGGGTATCCTAAAGGGTATCAGGCTGGTGGTTCCACGGGTGACACATGCGGGGATGATGATGTGTGGTCCCACTTCTGTGGGGGCACCGCGGACCCGTAGTCTGCGGGCATGACGATGTGTGGTCCCACTTCTGTGGGGGCACCTCCGACCCGTAGGTGCGGGGATGATGATGTGTGTTCCCACTTCTGTGGGGGCACCGCGGACCCGTAGTGAGCACCCGTGAGTTCCCCAGACCCCCATGGGAACCACCCGAGGCCCCGCAGACACCTGTGGGTTTGACCCGGGGCTCCCAGACATCCTTGGGCCTACCGTGGGGACACAATTGTGGCTCACGGTGACCCAAGGAGACCACCTGGGCGCCATGGTGCTGGCAGGATCCACCAGCAGGCCTCCAGAACCTGTGGAATGCTGCTGGTAAACTGTAGGTCTGTCCAGGTGCCCTGCCAGCCCACCGGGGACTAGCGTGGGGCTGCGTTATGGACCCTGAATGTAAAAGAATAAATCTTGTATTTATGGGGGGGAGCACAGGGGGTGGGTAATGTATTTAATAAATAGAATGCTGTTTATTGTGGGGCTGTGCATTGTTTTGATTGCGGGGACTGGGGGTGGGGGGTGGGGGGGGGAATGTTCCCCAACGGTATGTGGGTAGGCCTCCCTTGTGGGTACTGACTGGGTGGTTAGGCCTCATGGGTGGGGGGGGGGTTAGTGTGGGAGGGTATGTAGGCATCTCGAGTGGTGGGTGGGTGAGGGTGGGTTAACCCCTTCATGACTGTAGCGGTTAATAACCGCTATGGTGATTAAGGGGTTAGGGGACATTACTTTGTATGTTTTAATTTTTGTGTCTGTTTTGCTGAAGCGGAGGGGCCATGGCCAGGATGGGGGGGGGGTTAACGGTACGGGGTAGGGGGTGAGGGTGGTTAGCAATGCAGGGAGGGAGATTTACTGGTAACAGAAACATCTCTCTCCCTTCAATGTAATCTGTTTAAAGCCCCCTCCCCCCTAATGTGTGTTTCTGTAAAATCTCTCTCCCTTCAATGTACAGGTACTGTAATCTGTTTAACAGAAACATTAGGGGGGAAGGGGCTTTAGGCCTTTATCTCTCTCTCCCTTCATTGTAATCTGTTTAACACAAACATTCGGGGGGAAGGGGCTTTAGGCCTTTATATCTCTCTCCCTTCAGTGTAATCTGCTTAACAGAAACATTAGGGGGGAGGGGGCTTTAAACAATGCTGTGTATAATGTATAAGGTTTTTTACAATTAGATAGATGTAATCCTTGGTTTTGTAAGGGTTAGTTTGGTTTTAAATTGTCTTTTCTGGTTGGTACTTACAGTATATATTGATTTTGGTTTACTTGATTGGTTAAAATACTGTAGTTGACTTGTTTGGAAGTGTTTGTGTTTACTGGTAGAGTAGCTTGCAATTATATTGTTAACATTCATTTGCAGAATGTACAGTACTGTATATGGTGCATAGATTTAATGCTATGCATCATTTACAGTATACAATGTAAATGCAATGTACTGTGTGGATTGTAATGTTATGTTTTATATTGTAAAATAAGTTAGGATTATTAAATGGATTATTATTATTGTCTGTATAGAGAAGCGTTATCTGTAGGACAGTATGATTTTGATAACCATTCTACAGTACATGTATTGTACTATTGGTTCATCATGTGTGTATATATATATATATATATATATATATATATATATATATATATATATACTGTATATATGTATATATGTATATATATATATATATACTGTATATATATATATATATATATATATATATATATATATATATATATATATATATATATATATATACACAGTGTATATATGTATACTGTATATATATATATATATATATATATATATATATATATATTTATACAGTGTATATATATACAGTGTATATATATACAAAGTATATACTGTGCAGTATATATATTTATTTCTCTTCATGTATTTATTTATTTAGATTTATTTATTAATTGTGGGGCTGCTGTGCGTGAAATTTTTTTATTGGGGGTGAGGGGGGTGTTTGGCCCTTGGTGTGAGTTTACGACTTGCAGCAGCAGCACAATTAATAAATAAATCTAAATAAATAAATAAATAAATAAATAAATAAATGACAATAAATACATTTGAAATACATTTTAATTGATAGTGTAGATGTGCAGGGGGTCTCCGGAGCTGAAGCGCACAGGTTTCAGGTCTGGGGCCCCCGTGCCCCCCGAGATACAGGCCCCTTTAGGGGGTGCCGGTATCCCTCTGCTCTGCTTGGTTTACAGGCCGCGATCACGTGATCGGGGCCTTTAACGCAGAGCACTCAGCACTCAGAAACACAGGCCAGGCAGATTTAACACACACACACAATAGGGGGAGGTTTTTTTTACATAGCTTGCAGGGAAGCTTAACGCACACACACAATAGGGGGATAGGGGGAGGGGGTTTTACATAGATTAGAGAGAAGGCAGGGCGTTTTAAAAGCGAGAATAGGGGGAGGGGGTTTTACATAGATTAGAGAGAAGGCAGGGAGTTTTAACACAGACGTGAAAAATATGTATTGAATGTATTAATTGTTTATTATGCCTTAACCCCTTCATTGCCTTAGCGGCTATCCGCTATGGTAATGACGCAGCACTTTCCGTATTTTTAATAATATTGATCAGGAGCAGGGGGCGGGGGGGTTCCCTGAGCATTAATTTCTGGCTCAGGGAACCCCCTGCTCACTGTACAATATTATTAAAATAATGCTTCTTTACCATAGCGCATAGACGCTAAGGTAAAGAACGAGTGTTTATTTATACTGTATATTGTATGTGTTTTATTGATACTGTACATGTGCAGAGGGTCTCCAGAGCAGAAGCGCACAGGTTTCAGGTCTGGGGACCCCGTGCCCCCCGAGATACAGGCCCCTTTAGGGGGTGCCGGTATCCCTCTGCTCTGCTTGGTTTACAGGCCGCGGTCACGTGATCGGGACCTTTAAACGCAGAGGGATACCGGCACCCCCTAAAGGGACCTGTATCTCGGGGGGCACGGGGTCCCCAGACCTAAAACCAACGCGGTTCAGCTCCGGAGACCCCCTGCACATCTACACTATCAATAAAAATGTATTTCAAATGTATTTATTGTCATTTATTTTTTTTTTTTTTGGCGGCTGCTGTGTGTATTTTATTGTTGTGGGTTGCGGGAGGGTGGGTGAATGGGGTATTCGCCCCAACGATGGTTGGGGAGGGCTTGTGGGGGGGGGGGGGGTAGTGGGAGGGCTTAACCCCTTCATGACCGTAGCGGTATTAACTGCTACGGTCGTGAAGGGGTTAAGTGCACCCGCAACCCCCCCCCCCTCCCGCAAGTCCTAAACTCACACCAAGGGCCAAATACCCCCCTCACCCATCCCCACTACACACAATAAAGCGGGCACGGTGGGTTAACCCCTTCATTGCCTTAGCGGCTATCCGCTATGGTAATGACGCAGCATTTTCCGTATTTTTAATAATATTGATCAGGAGCAGGGGGGGGGGGTTCCCTGAGCATTAATTTCTGGCTCAGGGAACCCCCTGCTCACTGTACAATATTATTAAAATAATGCTTCTTTACCATAGCGCATAGACGCTAAGGTAAAGAACGAGTGTTTATTTATACTGTATATTGTATGTGTTTTATTGATACTGTACATGTGCAGAGGGTCTCCAGAGCAGAAGCGCACAGGTTTCAGGTCTGGGGACCCCGTGCCCCCCGAGATACAGGCCCCTTTAGGGGGTGCCGGTATCCCTCTGCTCTGCTTGGTTTACAGGCCGCGGTCACGTGATCGGGACCTTTAAACGCAGAGGGATACCGGCACCCCCTAAAGGGGCCTGTATCTCGGGGGGCACGGGGTCCCCAGACCTAAAACCAATGCGGTTCAGCTCCGGAGACCCCCTGCACATCTACACTATCAATAAAAATGTATTTCAAATGTATTTATTGTCATTTTTTTTTTTTTTTTGGCGGCTGCTGTGTGTATTTTATTGTTGTGGGTTGCGGGAGGGTGGGTGAATGGGGTATTCGCCCCAACGATGGTTGGGGAGGGCTTGCGGGGGGGGGGTAGCGGGAGGGCTTAACCCCTTCATGACCGTAGCGGTATTAACTGCTACGGTCGTGAAGGGGTTAAGTGCACCCGCAACCCCCCCCCCCTCCCGCAAGTCCTAAACTCACACCAAGGGCCAAATACCCCCCTCACCCATCCCCACTACACACAATAAAGCGGGCACGGTGGGTTAACCCCTTCATTGCCTTAGCGGCTATCCGCTATGGTAATGACGCAGCATTTTCCGTATTTTTAATAATATTGATCAGGAGCAGGGGGGGGGGGTTCCCTGAGCATTAATTTCTGGCTCAGGGAACCCCCTGCTCACTGTACAATATTATTAAAATAATGCTTCTTTACCATAGCGCATAGACGCTAAGGTAAAGAACGAGTGTTTATTTATACTGTATATTGTATGTGTTTTATTGATACTGTACATGTGCAGAGGGTCTCCAGAGCAGAAGCGCACAGGTTTCAGGTCTGGGGACCCCGTGCCCCCCGAGATACAGGCCCCTTTAGGGGGTGCCGGTATCCCTCTGCTCTGCTTGGTTTACAGGCCGCGGTCACGTGATCGGGACCTTTAAACGCAGAGGGATACCGGCACCCCCTAAAGGGGCCTGTATCTCGGGGGGCACGGGGTCCCCAGGCCTAAAACCAACGCGGTTCAGCTCCGGAGACCCCCTGCACATCTACACTATCAATAAAAATGTATTTCAAATGTATTTATTGTCATTTTTTTTTTTTTTTTTTGGCGGCTGCTGTGTGTATTTTATTGTTGTGGGTTGCGGGAGGGTGGGTGAATGGGGTATTCGCCCCAACGATGGTTGGGGAGGGCTTGCGGGGGGGGGGGTAGCGGGAGGGCTTAACCCCTTCATGACCGTAGCGGTATTAACTGCTACGGTCGTGAAGGGGTTAAGTGCACCCGCAACCCCCCCCCCCTCCCGCAAGTCCTAAACTCACACCAAGGGCCAAATACCCCCCTCACCCATCCCCACTACACACAATAAAGCGGGCACGGTGGGTTAACCCCTTCATTGCCTTAGCGGCTATCCGCTATGGTAATGACGCAGCATTTTCCGTATTTTTAATAATATTGATCAGGAGCAGGGGGGGGGGGTTCCCTGAGCATTAATTTCTGGCTCAGGGAACCCCCTGCTCACTGTACAATATTATTAAAATAATGCTTCTTTACCATAGCGCATAGACGCTAAGGTAAAGAACGAGTGTTTATTTATACTGTATATTGTATGTGTTTTATTGATACTGTACATGTGCAGAGGGTCTCCAGAGCAGAAGCGCACAGGTTTCAGGTCTGGGGACCCCGTGCCCCCCGAGATACAGGCCCCTTTAGGGGGTGCCGGTATCCCTCTGCTCTGCTTGGTTTACAGGCCGTGGTCACGTGATCGGGACCTTTAAACGCAGAGGGATACCGGCACCCCCTAAAGGGGCCTGTATCTCGGGGGGCACGGGGTCCCCAGACCTAAAACCAACGCGGTTCAGCTCCGGAGACCCCCTGCACATCTACACTATCAATAAAAATGTATTTCAAATCATTTTTAATGTGCGGATGTTTGCGCAGAGAGAGAGCAGCGGATCTCTCTCTGCTGCAAACACATCTCGCCCCCGCCGCCCATACAGTAGTATCATTTATGTATGTGCATATACAGTACAGTACAGTACTGTACAGTACTGTATGTTAGGGCTTACAGGGGTTGTTGTTATACAGTATATATATATATATATATATATATATATATATATATACTGTACAGTATACAGTATACAGTATACTGCATTACAATTCATTATAGGGGACGGCTTCACAGAGAACAGCTCGCAAGCGCCACCATGTGTATTTTGACGGCATTGCAGTATTGTAACCAGCCGGAATAAAAAGCTTAAATTCCTGCCGGAAAATAACGCAATGCACTCTGGCAGAAAACTATCAGAAACCTGAATACACCCGAGTATACCCGAATTCGCGGGACTAGCCGTGCTCGAATAAAGTGTGTCGCCAGTGTAATAATGTACTGTAGTCATCGTTTAATAATATTTTCATGTGTAGCCATAATGAGAAACCACAAGTTAGCTGTCCAAGTCATGTATAAATAACTAATCGTAAGAGTGCATATTTGGAGGGTCTTTTTTGATCTCTTGGATCAATTTGGTAATATATACATTATTTCCTCTACTTGCACCATGATTCCAAAATATGCAAAGCATCAATTGTACAAATAGGTGAGCAGAATAGAACACATAACTGTTCTAGCCATAATGTACAGTAAAGTACTGTACCCCATGCCATGTCCTTTCTCCCCAACCCCCCAAAGACTCAGGATTACATAATGTAAGGTGCAATTGTTAATATTAAATATTGTCTCTTTCTCTACAGACCAAGATGTCCAAGAAGAGCCGGCCAGTGTGAAGAAGAAAAAGACAAGATTGTAAATTCGGAAGAAGAGGCGACTTTCTATTTTTGTATTATTCATTTTTACTTTATTATTCTATACAAATAAAACATTTCATTCTTTAAAAATACTTTTTGGTGTTTATCATGTTTTTACTGTTTAGATACACTTACAGTAGTACTATACTACTACAATACTAAAGGCATTTAAATATACTGTATATAAATATCTCATTGACACATATATATATATATGTGTAAAAGCTGTGTTTAAAACAGCATGCATTGGCTTGAGGATTTGCTTGTGTAATACGAGCTTGAGACAAAAGGTGGCACTGAGTGCTCATTTGCATGTCATTTCCAGAATCCCTTGCTGCAGTTGCAGACCTGTCTAAGACATGCAAATGAGCATACAGTAATATTTACAGTTGGTTTATATATATATATATAAAAAAAAATCTTGAAAATAAGTTGCTTTTACTGTTTAGATACACTTACAGTAGTATAGCAAACCCCGTTATAGCGCGATCTGCTATAACGCGGATCCGCTTATAACGCGGTTTGAGCATGGACCCCGAAATTAAAAAAAAAAAAGGGGGGGAGGTTGTTTTTTTTTGCACACACTGCACACACACTTCACACACACTGCACACACTGCACAACACATTGCACACACTCAGCACACTGCACACACTAACAGCACACTGCACACACTCACAGCACACTGCACGCTGCACACACTGCACAGCACACTGCACATACTCAAAGCACACTGCACACACTCACAGCACACTGCACACACTCACAGCACACTGCACACTCTAACAGCACACTGCACACAATCACAGCACACACAGCTCACTCACTGCACACAGCACACACTCACTGCACACTCACAGCCCACTAACAGCATGCACACAGCCCCCCTTACCCACCTACCTCCGGTGTCAGCTGCTGGGGTGCGGGGCTGCTGGTAGGGGGATCGGTGCCGGGCTGGGGTGCGGGGCTGCTGGCGGGGGGGGTCAGTGCTTTGCTGGGGTGCTGGGGTGCTGGGGTGCCGGGCTGCTGGCGGGGATCGGGGTGGGGGGGATCGGTGCTGGTAGAATTGAGGCTGCTGGGGGAAGTGCAAGGGGAAGTATGGTGGCTGCGGGGGACATGTGCGCCTGCCAGCGCCTCACTCCACCTCTTCCCCCCTCCTCCTTCCTCCTCCTGATCGGGCGCGCGCGGCCATTTTTTTTAAAATTAGCGCAACCCCGGTTATAGCGCGTTCAGATCGGGTGGCCCCTGAGGACCGCACTATAATGGGGCTGAGCTGTACTATACATAAAGTACTAATGTCATTTAAATATATATAAATATCTCATTGACATACACTACAGTATATACAGTACTGTATAAAGCTAGAAAACAAAAGTTGTGTTTACTGTTTAGATACAATGACAGCAGTACTACTGTAGACAACACCGTGAGGTAATGTACTGTACAGTAATTCATGTACTGTAATTCATGCAAGTAGTGTATCTTTCTGTACAGTAATTTTATTCTCAACCAGATTCCATAGTGACATGCATGCACAGAAATGTGATGACACGCATATGCATTTCAACAAGGTTCTATTGTGACACACGCATGCACAGAATAAACATTTGACATTTTGAAGAAGAGGCGACGTTGTATTTTTTTATTATTCATTTTTACTTTATTATCCTGTACAAATAAAACATTTAATTCTTTAAAAATACTTTTTGGTGTGTTCATGTTTTTAATCACCAAATTACAATTACACACACTTGACGTACTGTATGGGAATACAGTAAAAGACAGGTTGCATTGCAATTAGATTTTTAAGACAATATCTCACGGTCGCCCACTTGAGTTTCTTGAACGCTACATTTAAATTTCTGCAATCGATCAAAACACCAGTAAACTCGCGCCTTACAGCGTGAAAATTTTCTGAATTCACACGGCAAGCCTAGGTGTGCCAAGGATTTCAACCCGAGAAATAGTCGGATAACGGTGATGCATCTGTAGTTATCATATCCATCCCCTCTTTTCTAATGTAAACAAATCTAATTTACCTAACCTTTCCTCATAAGTGAGATTTTCCACCCCTGTATTAATTTGCTGTCATTCTCTGCACTCTCTCTTGGTCCATGATGCTTTCTTCCCTTCCATCATGTAGTAGTAGCATACAATTCCTGTTGGACTTGCCAAAAACAAAGGGGTACAGTATGACAAGTGCTGGTAATCACTGTCCCTATTCAAAATAAATTCTGTTATTTTGTACCTGAAATAACAAGCACTGTTTTAAACCCGGGGACATAATAATTAAATAGATATCATGTTTTGCTTATTTAGAGTCTACAATGTACGGATAGCGCATATAATTTTGCAGAAATAATTCATTCCTGGCTAGAAAAGCTTGCAATCTGGTGAGATAAAGTGAGTTGACTACAGTCATCAGATGAGCTGACACTGGGATGTCAACCAGGTTCATCTGCTATCAATGGCAGTGTTCTTACCACTAAGCATCTCCAAGAGGCCATATACAGTGGTGTGAAAAAGAAAGTACACCCTCTTTGAATTCTATGGTTTTACATATCAGGACATAATAACAATCATCTGTTCCTTAGCAGGTCTAAAAATTAGGTAAATACAACCTCAGATGAACAACAACACATGACATATTACACCATGTCATGATTTATTTAACAAAAATAAAGCCAAAATGGAGAAGCCATGTGTGAAAAACTAAGTATACCTTATGATTCAATAGCTTGTAGAACACCCATTAGCAGCAATAACTTGAAGTAATCATTTTCTGTATGGATATCAGTCTCTCACATCGTTGTGGGATCATTGGCCCACTCTTCTGAACAGCTTGAGTTCATTGAGGTATGTGGGCATTTGTTTATGCACAGCTCTCTTAAGGTCCAGCCACAGCATTTCAATCGGGTTGAGGTCTGGACTTTGACTGGGCCATTGCAACACCTTGATTCTTTTCTTTTTCAGTCATTCTGTTGTAGATTTGCTGGTGTGCTTGGGATCATTGTCCTGTTGCATGACCCAATTTCGGCCAAGCTTTAGCTGTTGGACAGATGGCTTCACATTTGACTCTAGAATACTTTGGTATACAGAGGAGTTTGAGGTTGACTTAATGACTGCAAGGTTCCCAGATCCTGTGGCCTAAATCATCACCCCTCCACCATTGTGCTTGACAGTTGGTATGAGGTGTTTGTGCTGATATGCTGTGTTTGGTTTTAGCCAAACGTGGCACTATGCATTATGGCCTAACATCTCCACATTGGTCTGGTCTCGTCTGTCCAAAGGACATTTTTCCAGAAGTCTTGTGGTTATTTCAGATGCAACTTTGCAAACCTATGCCGTGCTGCCATGTTCTTTTTAGAGAGAAGAGGCTTTCTCCTGGCAACCCTTCCAAACAAACCATACTTGTTGAGTCTTTTTCTAATAGTACTGTCATGAACTTTAACATTTAATATGCTAACTGAGGCCCGTAGAGTCTGAGATGTAACTCTTGTTTTTTTTGCAATTTCTCTGAGCATTGCACGGTCTGACCTTGGGGAGAATTTGCTGGGATGTCCACTCCTGGAAAGATTGGCAACTGTCTTGAATGTTTTCCACTTTTGAATAATCGTTCTCACTGTAGAATGATGGACTTTAAATTGTTTGGAAATGGCCTTATAACCCTTCCCAGATTGATGGGCAGCAACAATTGCTTCTCTAAGATCATTGCGGATGTCTTTCCTCCTTGGCATTGTGTTAACACACACCTGAATGCTCCAGACCAGCAAACTGCTAAAACTTCGGCTTTTATAGAGGTGGTCACACTTGCTGATGATCAATTAATCAAAGGCATTTGATTAGCAGTACCTGTCTGCTACTTAGTATCTTTTTTCCTATTGAATCAGTAAGGGTGTAGTTAGTTTTTCACACATAGCTTCTCCATTTTGGCTTTATTTTTGTTAAATAAATCATGACACGGTGTAATATGTCATGTGTTGTTGTTCATTTGAGGTTGTATTTACCTAATTTTAAGACCTGCTAAGGAACAGATGATTGTTATTATGTCCTGATATGTAAAACCATGGAATTCATAGAGGGTGTACTTTCTTTTTCACACAACTGTATGATAGTTGAAAAACACGAGCACAGTTTTGGGCACAATGAATTCCTTTGATGAACTGCCTTTTTCCAGTCCATATCTAACTTTACTTCCCACAGTTGTGCATAATGAATGTCAACTTGCCACAAAATCGAATGATCCATTATTAACAGTCTATGATCACCTGCATCTCTGATGTGTAATTGCAAATGATTTCTACCTTTGATGAGCAAAGAGAGAATGCTGCTTGGAGATACAGTACTAAGTATTCTCAAGGAAACCAGCATACAGTAGCACACAACCAATCCTTTTGAAACTTTTACTTCAAGGGGAGAACTGTGGAAAACAGAAACATGATCAGCATAATTGTGCATTGAGCTGATTACATAAGTTTCTGTGTACATTTCCTTCTGGGGATAGTACAAAAAATAAGTTTGTGGTTCCTAACAAAAACATTAAAGATTATTAATGGTAGTCGGCACTGTTGTTTGGATGGGCTTTTTTAAAAAAAATTATTCAGAAGTTAAAACAAATATTAACATCAGTAAGTTGTTGGGGTAATGTTAAATGTTGTACCCAAAGTTCTTCATGGGTTGCAAATATAAGAGAAAATAAATAAATGAATTATTGTCATGTTCCCCAGTGCTTGCTTTTGTTTGGGTTCTGGTGTTGATTGGTTTTGTGTTTGTATTATGTATATATCCAGCATACACTATGTTCAGGATGAGACATACATTTACTGTAAATGCAATATAAATGTATGCAATGTATCGCTTTTGTATATATTTGCATCATTTGTAGAAAGGGCTAATAAATATAATATAATTGGGATATGCTTAATATAATAGGAAAGAAAAGTTCAATGAAAATTAATTTAGAGTCAAAGGTGTAATACTAAGAATGACCGCAAGTAAGAATAGCGGTCTGTTTAATGGATAAAACAATGTGCTTTATGTATAAATAATTATAACTATTTTTTAAATAATTATTTAAAAAAATCTCAATTTTTTTTTTTACAGATTTACATCTTAAAAGGGGTACAGTAAGTGATAAAAAAGGCATGGTTCCTTCGCGTCCACTGATAAGAACACAACACTGGTCTGGGCACCTATTCGGTAATAGGTTCACATAAGGAAAGAGAAAAGGCAAAATAAAGAGCAGCAAAACGCACCTTGCATTTTAGGTTACAATTTTGCTAGTTTGCAAATATAAACTTTGAAATAAAAGTTTTAATTACGTATACATGTCTCTGCTTGTTTGAAGCAGCAATCTGTGCAGCTCACAGTACCTCTGAGAGGGGTGGGGGAGAACCCACTAGTCCAACACTGAAAACTATGCTGAAATCCTGTTCTTGGCTGGAGTTCTGTGTCTTGGAAGTTGGGGAGGCCTTCATCAAGCAGTGAGTCAACAAGGGATGACGACGATGATATATATCTATATAGCTATATATCTGTATTATTGTTAAAAAAAAATTAATACTGTTTGAAACAGGGATGGAATTTCCCACTGCAGGCATGTTGCTGTCTTACCATCAATAGTCTCCACATTCAGAAGATATTCACATCTAACAAAGCAGAATGTGGTGCAGCTTAACATTTCCTCAGACATTTGGAAGAAAGCGCGTGCACTCTTGCCAGTGAATTAAAGGTCACAGAACTGTGGGTGTAATAATACACTATTTCTGGTTTGGAACATTCAAATGTGCACCTGTTCACGTCGTACTGTGCAAGTTGGGGCGCACCCTGAGGGTATGTATCCAGGGAGCGTGTACCCTTCATTCAATTACTGACCAGATGTTGGGGCGTTCTCCAATGGGAAATCCAGGGAGCATGAACCCTTCAAGCTGCTACTCCATAAGGAAAATCTGGGGCCAGAAGTATTTCAGCGTAACGAAGGACTATGGGTACCCGGACTGTGCTTTTGGGGGCGCACCCTGGGGGAAATTTATCCAGGGAGCGTGAACCCCGCATTTCATTTCAACAAGGGACGGGCCCCTTTCAGTTGTAGGCTGGGGGACAGTAGATATGGGAAATGAATCCCCGATAGGTGCTACTAATGTTTGGGTGATATTTGCAATATAGCATTAAAGTCCAGGAGAGAGTTTAACTTGAAGAGAATGCATGTGTAATAAACAGGCTTAAATGCTCACTTTATAGCCATAGTGTGGGATATCCATAATGGTATAGAAGCCCCAAAGTGAGTGTGTGAAATGGACACTCAATGAAGAGAGCACACCCCACACCCACTAATGGGACAGCACACCTCAATCCCTAGGCATGAGCAAGTAATATAGCCATACACAATATAAACTGCAGTAGAAACATATTCAATAAACTCACAAATCATCAAGTCCTGGATACTGTCAGGGTTCTGCTCGCCACAAACCAGGACCGGACCGCGAGGCTGAGGTGGGGTTGTAAAAGCACCGACCTGAGACCGCGCAGGCTGATCCGGATTGCGCAGTTCGTAGTCATATGTCGCAGGATCAGGATTGGAGAAGACAGCGTCGTCGTTGTAGAAGCCAGGGTCAGGACAGGAGACATCAGGATAAACATTGTTCAGGCAAGAGTTCGGCAACAGGTAGTCAGGAGAGCCCCGCTTCAGCTTAGGAGCGCGGGGTTGGCCTCTGCGCGAGCGACGACCATGGCCCATGGTACTGGTCACAGGAGATGGTAGGCAGACCAGAGTAGCACACCGCTTTGCTGCACGGGTGCACCAGTGCTACAGCGCAAGAGTCCTGAGCGGGCTAGGGAATCCTCTGTCTCAGCGCAGGAACCAGGACACGGCCTCTCTAGATTAGGGAAAGAGTAGGCCCCAGGAACCAGGAAGCTGAAGATACACAGGGAAACCTCCGCTTCAGTGCAGGAATCCAGGAGACTGAAGAACGCAGGGATGAAACATCCGCTTCAGTGCAGGAATCCAGGAGGCTGAGGGACGCAGGGACGAAAACCTCTGCTTCAGCACAGGAGAACAGGAGTGGACCGCTGCGTGACTATAGCAGCCGGTCACAGGAAACAAGGAGCTGAAGTGAACAAGAAGAGTACTTAGCTACAACACAGGAGACTGGAGCAGACCGCTGCGTGAATATAGCAGCCGGCCTTAGGAAACCTGGAGCTGCAGACAACAAGGAGAATACTCCGCTTCAGCATGAGAGACAGGAACAAGCGAGGGCTTGTGGCAGAACAGATAGTGACATCCAGGAAGGACTATGCTCGGCCGGGAGCATTATGGGAAGACAATACTTAAAGGCCAGCGGGCCAATCCCCGGAGGGGGGTGTGAAGGTACTGCTCCAATGAATGAATGCAAGTCTAGGTTGCAGTGATAGGCTGCACAGCTGCAGTAGATACCAGAGGGAGTGTGTATAGCTTTGGTGAGTGAATCCAGGCTGCAGCAAACATCAGGAGAGGTGCTCCAGGACTGCACCGGTCTGCAAGGTAAGGCAACCAGTAAACTGCGGAGCGGATTCCTTACAGTACCCCCCCCTTCACGCGAGACCTCCGGGCGAACATGAGCACACCTAGAGTTGGGGGACCGGGAATTGTTGCTGAACCGTCTAGGATTGGGGTTAGAGTCGTGGTCCAGAGACTCGTGGTTAGTCCTTAGTGTACCCCCACCCCCCGGTGAGAACTGCGGCCAGACAGGACCCTCCATGGGTCTTGGGGACATTGAGTTGTTCCTAAAATTCTTTAGGTGGAAAGGGCATCCGTAAACGAGCAGTTCTTTGGTGAGTACAGTTCTAGGATATGAGATTGATGGAAGAAACATCTTTGGTACATGGCTCGCCTCGCAAAATGACTTGGAAATCCAGGGCTGTGAAGAACCAGAGGGTTCCAGAGCAGAAACGGCAGGAGAACCCCTACAGGAAGCCCAGTCTTTAATAAATGAACCGGACTCTAGGATCAGCGGCCCTGATAGTTGATCGAATACACCAGGAGGAACTTTATAACAGAAAAAGTCTTGGCTGACCACTGCATGTTGGAATTTGCGAGGAATTTTTCCTCTAGAAGGCTCCCAGGTAATGGTTAGTAAGGGTATAGGTTGGTTGGAAGCATCTCCCGGTATTGGTATGGAAGGTGACAAGGCAAGCAGTAAACCAGGCATAGGGACCGAAATCTTGGGATACGTACAGAGTATTTCCAACTGAGAGGAAATAACAGGGGCAACCGAAAATTCCGAGGGACAAAAGCATGGTTTAGCAGGAGCAGAGAAGCAAACAACAGTAGAGCTCTCCAATACTGGGAAATCTTCATTGGGAGATAATATTGTCAGTGAATCAGGAATAGTCCTTGGGATCTTTAAATCAGTAGCTTGAGAAAAAGGCAGAGCCAGGGTAGTGGTGGGAGGGAAGCTAACATCAGAAGCTGAAGTCTGTACCTCAGTGACAGGGCCCTGAGAATCAACAAGCAGCAAGTATGAACTATGAAAACTCTTAATGACAGGCACCTTAGGAGTACAAGGAGTCTTTTCCGAAACTGCAATGGCCCTAACCACAGGGGTACCTAACCTGACAAAAACATGAATTGGTGTGTTTTCTAGTGCAAAATCTCTGATCACAGGACTCCTAACCGATAGTGAGGGTGTCTGGGTTTGATTAGAGAAAAAATCAGATGTATTGATAAGTGACTTAGAAACAATTACTGAGGTTCTAGATTTGCTGGACATGTGAGAAAAAATACCCTTTAAGACAGGAGTTTTCATTTCTTCCCAGAGTAACCCCATGTTTGCTGGGGCATATTTAGACACAGTACTGAGGGACTGGGTTTCAGCAAAGGCAGGACAGCTAAATAGCTCAGATTTAAACCCCAGGACTTGTAATATATGCATGGTGACCTCAGACAGTACTAAGGAAGTGACCACAGATATGCTGATCCCTGGAGAATTAGCCTGGACAGAGAAATCAGGGGGACCCCCAATCAGGATACTCCTTGTAGGAAGAGCTTCAGAATCAGAAGGAGAATCATTACCTCTCAGAGTCTCAAAACTAGTAAGACACAATTCAGCGAAAAGGGATACAGTGTGCAAGCTTTTTACTAATCTATATGAAAAAGCGTCACTTTGGGGAGAAAACCGTGCATCAGCAAACATTCCTGGGAACATAATATGAACCCCAGGAGGGACATACAGACTACTGTATGCTTTTAACCCTAAGCTTAAAGAGGAGGAGAACTCAGACAGTACACGGGGGTGAATCATAACTGTACTGGTCTCTGAAGTAGGTATTTGGTAATGAATGTCTGGGAAACCAGAAATTACTGCAGACTCCATAATGTGGGAACTATGCGCTGAAGCAGGGATCACCGCTATGTGGGCGACAGGCTGGTTCAGCGAAACACCCGGGAGAAGGAACTCTGCGAGCAAGCTTAGGGAAAAACCTGACTCCTGAATACATTTATCAGGAACCAGAACTTTAGCCGAAGTCTCCGGAGACGAAACTGCGGAAACTTGAGCTGAAGCAGGGGATTTATAGCAAAGAATATCTAGGGACTCCGTACGGTTATGGGAATCCCTCAATGCAACCTCTGCTGTCTGACTTGTGGACTCATTCTCTGAGGCTAAAACGAAGGCATTAACTTGGAGGCAGCAAGAATTTACAGGGGTTAATGCAGACAATGCCTGAGAGTAAAACATAGGTAATCTTCTCTCTGTATTAGGACAGACCAGGAATCTCTCCTCTGAAGCTAGGGGCGTGACCATGGCTGACAGAGAACAGGGATTTACCAAAGGAAACTCAGAGAGCTGCCCCTCAGGGGTTAATACAGAAATGACCCTGGGAACAGAACTTAGGGATTCTTTCTCTGACGGGGAAAGCGCACAGGACTGCCTAGCAGAGTTTAAAGCTGGAAAACCCTCAAGAGCTGGAGTGACAGATTCGGAGTTAGAAATAGGGGAACAAAGGGACTTATTCTCTGATAGTAGAACCTTAGTGTTGGCTAGTGAAACATATGTATTCTCCAGGGGAACCTCACAGGACTGCTCGGCAGGGGTTAAAGCTGGAAAACCCTCAAGACCTAGAGAAAGGACTTCTGAGCTAGAAATAGGAGAACTAATGAACTTATTCTCTGATACAAGAACATTAGGGCTGGGTAGAGCAACATATGTATTCTCCAGGGGGACCTCACAGGACTGATCGGCAGGGGTTAACGAAAACATATCATTGGTGTCAGGGAACCCGGGCATACACTCAGGGCAAGGATCCGTGGTAGACCAAGGATACAGCCAAGCGGCAGCGAAGCTGGCGAGGGGAGGATCCTGTTCCTTTATGCAAATGTCCAATGTCATGGAAAGGATATGGAGTGTTTTTTGGGCATCAGCCAACATGAGGAGAGGGTCCTCTTTTGCTATATAAATGTCTAAAGACAAGGCCAGGGAAGAGAGTTCCTTTTGGGCGTCGTCCAATTCTAAAGGGTACACATTTTCCCAAGTTAAAGGGTAACCAGGAAAGCAAATACAAGCGGCCAGCGATTGTTTTAAGTCCCGGAGGCGGTAAACCTTCATCATGAGATCATTACGGCATTTGTTTTGCAAAGGGGTTAAACCTACAAACACAATCAGATCTTCAATCAGGGGTATTATCTCACATAGAAATTGGTATTCACACTGGGACTGGTTTACAGGCTGGGACAGGCTTTCAGACAGAAACTTACCAACCCTCACCACAGGGCGGTCCGAGTTTGTGCGGCCGAGCATACTGTCAGGGTTCTGCTCGCCACAAACCAGGACCGGACCGCGAGGCTGAGGTGGGGTTGTAAAAGCACCGACCTGAGACCGCGCAGGCTGATCCGGATTGCGCAGTTCGTAGTCATATGTCGCAGGATCAGGATTGGAGAAGACAGCGTCGTCGTTGTAGAAGCCAGGGTCAGGACAGGAGACATCAGGATAAACATTGTTCAGCAAGGTAGTGATAGGCTACCGCTCACCATAAATTTGGAATAAAATTGGCTGGTAAATAGGCACTTCCGGTGACGTCATCCGGAGCCGCGGAGGAACACAAAGTGGGAAGCTGAGAGTTTGGCGAGACTGACAGGTCGTATGAACAACTGAAGGGAGCACGCTCTCTCTGGCTATATATACATTGGTGAATGCATTTAGACAGCATTGCAAACAGCATTTAAAGCGGCATACTGACTATCTTGCTCCAATAATTAATAGCGGCGCCACGCTAAACGTAGTGACGCTCAGGTTGCTAACAGTTTTGTATAGCGGGGTGTCTCCATAGGAGCACCTCGCACCTTACTGAAGGAAGGTAGAGGGACATTACATAGGAGTCCCACCTAGGAAAGTACTAACAAAACTAATACGACAGCATACTCAGTAGCAGTCTCCCAATAACGGAATATACTCTAAACAGCAAATTTCCCCTACCCCTGTGTTTCCTCTGTGTTCCCTGGAGCCACATAGTGGCATTTTTAGACATTAGGTCTCTTTTGTATATATGTTTAATAAATGTGATTTTATAATTGTACATGTAGGGCTATGGAGTTATCTCCAAGGATTGAATTTTTCCTAGCCCAAGCTAACTGGTCAAGCGAGTGCAAATAGGAGTCTTTAAGGCCACCTCTGTGACCTACCACCCTTTTCAGCTTAAACATTGTTCAGGCAAGAGTTTGGCAACAGGTAGTCAGGAGAGCCCCGCTTCAGCTTAGGAGCGCGAGGTTGGCCTCTGCGCGAGCGACGACCATGGCCCATGGTACTGGTCACAGGAGATGGTAGGCAGACCAGAGTAGCACACCGCTTTGCTGCACGGGTGCACCAGTGCTACAGCGCAAGAGTCCTGAGCGGGCTAGGGAATCCTCTGTCTCAGCGCAGGAACCAGGACACGGCCTCTCTAGATTAGGGAAAGAGTAGGCCCCAGGAACCAGGAAGCTGAAGATACACAGGGAAACCTCCGCTTCAGTGCAGGAATCCAGGAGACTGAAGAACGCAGGGAAGAAACATCCGCTTCAGTGCAGGAATCCAGGAGGCTGAGGGACGCAGGGACGAAAACCTCTGCTTCAGCACAGGAGAACAGGAGTGGACCGCTGCGTGACTATAGCAGCCGGTCACAGGAAACAAGGAGCTGAAGTGAACAAGAAGAGTACTCAGCTACAACACAGGAGACTGGAGCAGACCGCTGCGTGAATATAGCAGCCGGCCTTAGGAAACCTGGAGCTGCAGACAACAAGGAGAATACTCCGCTTCAGCATGAGGGACAGGAACAAGCGAGGGCTTGTGGCAGAACAGATAGTGACATCCAGGAAGGACTATGCTCGGCAGGGAGCATTATGGGGAAGACAATACTTAAAGGCCAGCGGGCCAATCCCCGGAGGGGGGTGTGAAGGTACTGCTCCAATGAGTGAATGCAAGTCTAGGTTGCAGTGATAGGCTGCACAGCTGCAGTAGATACCAGAGGGAGTGTGTATAGCTTTGGTGAGTGAATCCAGGCTGCAGCAAACATCAGGAGAGGTGCTCCAGGACTGCACCGGTCTGCAAGGTAAGGCAACCAGTAAACTGCGGAGCGGATTCCTTACAGATAGATACTGCGTCCCTCCTTCCGGTAAATCCAAGTGGAGAAGAATGATGGAGCACTGCTAGAAAAAATAAAGGGCTGGAGGCTTATAGCAAGTTAAAAATGATTTAATCTAATGCATCAGTAGACCGGGCTACAAAAAGAGAACCTCTCTTTTTGTAGCCCGGTCTACTGATGCATTATATTAAAGCATTTTTAACTTGCTACAAGCCTCCAGCCCTTTATTTATTTTTTTCTAGCAGTGCTCCACCATTCTTCTCAAGTAGGCTGGGGGACCTTGTGCACCTTTATTCTGGAGTTTTCTACAAGTCGAATGTGAGGAACGGGCCCCTAAGGCGTCACCAGGGACCCTATGTAACTTTATTTCGTGGTATATTGTTGTGTGCTTAAAACGGAGTACCTGGCAAGTATTGCGCAGTCAAAATGGCATTCCCGCCAAAATCACAAGACCACGTGGGTTGCACAAGCCTGTTATCACTTTTTCAAAAGTAGTTGCATCCTGTTAGGTGGCAAAACCTGACACCGCCCATCTCTGTGACTGGCTCAGCCGGAGCCAAGTCACTCCTTGGTCCGTCCTACCCTTGCTTTGTGTTCCACCTAGGGGAGGAGCCACAACCCTGCACCAATCCAGGACTTTGTCTTTTGCTATGGGAGGAGCTGCCACACCCTGCTGGACTTAAGTTCTGCGGAGCTGTGGAAGAGTGAAGAGCTGCTGCTAATCCTCTGCCTCATTCTACCTTTCCTACCTCATCGATCTCTGATCAAAGATCATGTCAGAGCTAGACCTAACAAATTATTCTCTGCCGCCAAGAGGCTATCTGGTGGTCTCCGTTTATGGACGACAGTACCTGAGATGTGTGTCCCAACTGCAGACTTCCTGGGGGAGATGCCAGTATAACGGCGCGGTGCAAGAACTGCAGGACCCAGTATATGTGGCCTGTCAGCCCTGTACCACCGTTGAATGCCTTTCAGCCGATCGACCAGGCCTCCACACCAGACGGTGTGGCCCCTGCGGTCTGCCCTATGCCAGGATCTCTGTCAGCCTACGACCAGGCCTTATGGTCGTGGAATGTGGCCGATGCTAATCTCTACTTCTCAGGGCCACCTGTGAGCCCGTGCACCTGTATACCCGTTTGTCCAAGCCCCAATGTTCCGGTTGCTGAGATGACTCCTGCAGTCCAAGTCCCAACGGTTCCAGGACCGGAACCGGTGTCGGTGTGCCTGGAGGGTGAGCTGACTGCCCCGGGGGTGTTGGGTGCGTCTCCTCTGGTGGTGCTGGAGCAAGCCTGCTTTGTGCCAATTACTGCCAGGGGGTGCCTGACGCCCCGACATCGCAGCTCGGAGGCAGTGTCCTTGCCATCTTCTACTTCTGATGAAGAACACAGCTTCCAGATACCAGTGTCCTGCGATTGAGTCCTGAGCCCGCGGCGTCCGTCCTGAAGGCCGTGGTGCTGCAGGAGGTCCAGAGGAGCCCACGCCCAAGGAAGACGTCGGCGCTGCCAAAGACCTGACCGCTGAGGAAAAGACAAGATCCGATGACATCCCCTACCTTCAGTTGGGTGAGGCGACATCTTCTTCTGCCCAACAGGAGTCCGCTGTGTCCTTGCCAAACGAGGAGCCAGGCGGAGCCCTGTTAGGTGTGCCGCGGGGTGATGTGCTTCCGGTGCAGCTGGATGTGACATCATCACCGCCGAGCATGGGTCTGCCTGAGACTCTGTAACCAAGCCGCCCCTGGCTACTGAATTTCTCTGCCCTAGTACTGTCAGTTCTAGTCAATTCTGGCAGTGCTAGGGTTAAGTCTCTTGAGCATGGGCCTGCATGTGAGATGGCTAACCAAGAGACACTAAGTAGCCAAGTGCAGGTGCAGGAGCCTGACAGTTGGAGTCACATGTAAGGGGGTGCGATGACTAGGCCTGTGATGTCAGCTGGGCCTGCCCAGATATTGGGGGAGAGGGATTAACCCCTCCCCAGTTATAAAGTGTGAGGGCCCCCCTCCCTAGTTGGTTCTGTTCTCTCCCCTCTGGGGGAAGAGAGCTCGGAGTGAGTCCTGTTCTGCCTTACGCATTAGGGAGTGAGGTGTGTCTGAGTACAGAGAGTTGCCAGGGCTCTGGCTGCTCTGCCTTTCCCTGTAGGGGAGGGAAGGATACCACTGGGCCAGAATGCCTTATGGAGGAGAAGGACTATGTATGTTGTAAGGATGTATTTGTGCTGTGAGACCCTGAATAAAAGACAAGTTGCATTGTTGCTGGTACTCCAGAGTACTTCTTGCTAGAGGAAAGTTCCTGTAGGGATGAATCTCTGCCCCTGGCTGAGTCCTGCAGGATGGAGGAGCTGCATCAACCTGAGACCCCTGCACCCCAAGCTCCCTACTACATCTGCAGAGGCTCTGGTCTGCTTTGAGCTGACAAATAAGACCCAAAACACTCGTAACACACAAATCTTCCGAGGGGGGAGGGGAAGGGGGGTGCTTTTGGGAAGGGGGTTACATGTGTATAGCCTAACCTTCCGGCAGCTACTTCTTATCCCTGGGCCTTTCCTCTGTCAGTCCTGTTAGTGCAGGCAGTGGAAAGGTTAATTCCTTCCTTAGGCCTGTGTTTGTATTACAGCCTTGAATGATGTATCAGTATTCAAGGGTGGTCCTAGCAACTTCTGAGGATGTCAATCTGAGGGGTTGATACTGGTTGGAACACACCCTGTCTGTGTGTGAGCCAATCTGTATCCGGCTCTGGCTTGCTATGAGTCAGAGTTAGAGACACTCCCCAAAGATGATAAATTCTTAAATCCTCCCAAATTAATTCAGTTCTGATCTGTTCAGTGACTCAAATGAATGGAGTAAGAGGAGAAGAAAATGGAGCCTCTCCCTCCCACCCATGAGGGGATGGGAGAGGAGAGAATTAGGCCTGAGTCAGGGCTCTGACCAGGAGAATTATGAGAGGTGAAGTACAGCTATGAAGAAAGCATGCTCTATATCCTGTGTGGCTGTTAAGATGTTGCTGAAATAAAACCACCCAGAAAAGACCAGACTGTCTGTTACTGTCTGGAGGAACGTCAGTAGGGGCCCATCCCCTGAACATCCACAGAGGATCCCTGCTGGCTGGAGGCGCTGCACCAACTGAGACCCAGGTAACCTGTCCCTCCTGTCCTGTTTCTCCCCACACCACGCGGAGCGCTCAGCCCTCCTGTTACCTACAGGTTTGCACCAGCACCTAGAAGTAGCAGATAATGGCATACCCACCCCTATCGCACTTAGGGGTGGGGGGGGGGGTTACAAGGGCTACATGTGTATACATATATATTAAGTAATTAAATAAAAGGATTATAGGAATAATAGCTTTAACATTTAGTGCACTGTTCTTGAACATTACCAATAGTGTACTCTTGGCTAGATATACTGCAAAGAGTATGGACATGGAATTGAGATATCTTCGTGTCGTAATGGTTCTAGGTGAATGTAAATGTGTTCCTTTGTTTTGGCTTACAAGCTTTGAACTGGGAGTATGAGTACTCCCAAAAAATGTGCACATGATGCATTAAGCTTGTTCCATTAAAGCATACTGTAAGTAGCAACCCTATAAGATAATATGGTCCTCAGGACCTGTAACAGGGATTTATCCCTGTTTAAATAAAGCTGCCTCAGAGTTCTGAGTAATCCAGCAGGGAGCTGGTTAATTGCAGCCAGTCAATTAACCAGTCTCCACCTGGCTAATCAGAGCTGTAAAAAAGCCTTCTGTGAAAAACTGCAAGACAGAGAGACTCCCTGGCACACAACTGGGCTGACATGAGGAGAAGATGATGTCTTGAGCACAAAGGTTGTGCTGACTACAAGACACACTAAGACAAGATTGATATTCCTGTGAGTGGCTGGACTGCAAAGTCTGCATCTGGAGAAACGGAATCCGCTGGACCAGTATGGTCAGATAAGACTTTTATATATATTCCTCCCTGATAAACTGTTCTATGTTTTTTGGACTGGGAATTGGCTTATCTAACCAGTCAAAGATAGTTAGGGCAAATATTGTCTCTTTTGTATCCAAAGTGGAGTAGGTGTTTGTTTATTTTGTTTTCGTAGGCTATACAGAATTTAAAGGAACAGGCTCAATAACGCCATGTTTTAATTTCACCCTAATCAGTCTATTTTAGTGTAACTCTGCACACATCTCTTACAAGACCACACAAGTATTTTGAAATTATTTTGAGAAGTGTACCCGTTTAATGCTTGTAAACATTGCAACCATAAATTGACGATAAGGTTTACTACCATTATACATCGCATGATCCCTCAATTATCAACATTTGCATCAGGTGAGGAAAGTGCTGGAGAAAAATATACTGAAAAAACATGCATCATTCACTTTTCTAGTTTGGAACAATACCTGCCCTGTCAGAACAGTTCCTGTGCATGTACATGGTGATTTATAGCAAATATGATTCAGAGTGTATAAATGAATTACACAGGAGAATGTGGTAAATTGGACTTGTCTATATCAATACTATATTTCATGTTGGCACTTTTGCAGTGAGAGATGGCAGGAAGATTAAAGCACGTCCCCCTCTCCACTTTGTAACTGTCTGATAAAAGGCAGCAGATTTTCCAATGACCCAACAACAAACAACTGATGCAAAAGAGACCTTTTTGTATTCTATGCTATCATATATTCCCTTTTAACTCCCTTATTCTGCTGGGAATGTTTGTTAAGCGTTATATTTGAAGAATATAAAAAAAATAGTTGTGTGTAGGAGTATTTCAACTGTGCATGCCTCTGGGAAAAAGACAAAAACAGCAAACTCGTTTAAGAGCACAAGTACATTAATAACCTTAAATAATGGTGCAGACAAATGAAAGTAATACTTTTGTACATTTTATTACATGATCATTTACACATCAACGCTGTAAGGACAGTAATCGTTTTTTAAAATACGAGATTGACAATAATGTAAATGACTAACTAATACACCAAAACTACAGCGCTTAACCTATAATGAGCTAATGCTAAAAATGTGCCTAAAATGAAATAGTGTGCATATACAAAAAATTAACTCTACAATCAAATAATGTGCACATACAATATCAGGTGAACGTGATGACTAAAAAACAAACAAATAAAGCAGCCTATGGTGTCCCACAGTGCAGGTTATCTCCTCAACCTATACACAAAACTCATACAAAAACCATATGGGATACCTGGTGCTTAATACAGTAGAAAGTGTCCATACAGTGCAGTCCTTTAAATGTCCAAATGATGTTCCCAACCAAAATGACGATTGCAGTTGAATTCAAGTCCTGATCGTCCGAGGTATTTTGTAGTGCTTTCCTAATAGTAGAGAGATGGATGGCCATCTGCTCCTTCAACATCCTAATCGTTTTACCGATATAATATAATCCGCAATTGCATCTGATAAAGTAAACTACGTATTTAGACTTGCAGTTTAGCACTTGCTTAATTTGTACCGGTACCCCGCTCTGTGGCTGATTGAATGTTGGGCCCTGCTGCACAAACTGGCAGTTTGCACAGCCATGACAGCTTGTACAGCGATGACAGCGGTAAGATCCAGGTTCCCTAGCCAGCAAGGTGTCGGGTTGCACATAATTCTCAATGGGGTCTGAGCTGGTGACAAGGTCCCCAATCGAAGGGCCATGACAGAAACAAAACAATGGTGGCTCCTGAACCAGTGCTCCAATCTTATCATCATTGGATAGGATATGCCAATTATGCTTACTTCTACGTTTAATAAAGTTTGAAGCCGTGCTGTATGTGCTTACGACATTAAAGCATTTAGCTTGAGGTTTTTTAACTGGAGCTACAAGGAGCCTGTCCCTATCTGGTAGCCTAACCTTCGCTAGGGCCTCCTGTATGTCCACTTCACTGTAGCCCCTCTCCGTAAAACGATCTGCCATAGACAATAATGCACCTTCCACAGCATCTGGGTCACTGGTGATTCTTTTTCCCCGAAGGAGCTGGGAAAACAGAAGGTCCCTCTTTAGAGGCACTGGATGTTGACTGGATGCATGTAAAAGTGAGTTTTTGTCCATAGGTTTACCGAACAGCTGAGTAGCCAACACGCCTCCAGATTTATATACCACTGTGTCTAGATATGGAATATCTGTGGGACTATAGTTCAGTGTAAAACGTATCGTTCATGGAATCTTATTCAGACTCTCGACAAATTTCAGCAGTTCATCCACGGTAACATCCCAGAGTGTGAACACATCGATGTATCTGACGTATTTTTTAATATGGCAAGCATATGGATTATCATGTAGTACGTGCGTGTGTTCATAAACATCCATAAAAAGATTGGCATATGCAGGCGCCATGTTTGAGCCCATGGCGGTACCGCTGAGTTGCAGATAATAACCGTTCTCGATTTCTTTTTTTTTTTTTCCAAAAATTTTTTATTAGGCAGTTAAACAATTACATGGTATGTACGGTATAAACAATATGTCAGCCTAATGTACATTTTTTTCTTTTTCTTGAGAGAAAAGAGAAAAGAAAATGCTCAACGCCTCCCTGATCTCACGAAGTCCATCAGGGAGGCGCGAGTATGGAAACAGAGAGGGAGTAGAGAAGGGGGGGCAGGGTGTGGGGGGGGGGGGAGGGTGGAGAGGGTACAAAGGGTATAGCGGGGGGTGGTCATGATCCCCAGAACCTTGGTGATTCTGGTTTGGGCTTTAATGTGAATTGGGCTTCTAGTTTGTTAGGGGGCGTTTCGTCTTATATGCGCCAAATAGGTGTACCATGGGTCCCAAATTGCTGTAAATGAGGTAGAAGACCTCTTAAGGAAAGCAGACAATCTCTCCATGTCCATTACTTCTTGCACCCTTCTTATTATTGTTTGTTTCGAGGGGGGAGACACTTTCTTCCAGGCGGCTGCCACCGCACACTTAGCCGCCGTGAGGATGAAGGAGACTAATTTTCCTGTTGGTCGGTCCAGATAGTCTAGGGGCCTGGCCAACAGGTAGGTCAGCGGTTCAACAGGTATTTTGAGGTCTGTGACCTCCTCTATTAATTTTTGTGTTGTTTCCCAGTATTTCTGAATTTCCGGACATGTCCACCAAATGTGGGCCATGTCCCCCTTTTGACCGCAGCCTCTCCAACATAGATCGGATGCCAGTGGGTAGATTTGATTTATTCTGACTGGAGTGAGATACCAGCGGAACAGTATTTTGTAAATGTTTTCTTTGATTGTGGTACATATGGAAGTTCCTGAGGCATTTTCCCAAATACTTTCCCAGTCCTCTCGGTCTATAACTATATCCAATTCTGCTGCCCAATGCAGAATGTAGTCATGCGTGGGGACTTCTGTAGTCCCTCCTAGCTCTGTGCAAATTTGTGCTATTAGACCTTTCTGGTGATCTGTTTCGCTGCAAAGTCGCGGGGAAATTCCAATGTTGGGGATAATGTTTGGAGAAAGTGCCGAATTTGTAGGTACTTGAACACGTTCAGTCCTAGTATGTCATACTTGGTTTGTAGATTTTGGTAGCTCAGGAACTTCCCGAGGCTCAGGAGGTCGGCAATCGTTTTAATGTTTTTGGTTTGAAATTGGTCAAATTGTCTGGGCTCACAGCCAGGTGGAAATTTCGGATTTCTGTGGATTGGTATGAGTTGGGATTGTGGCAATGTGAGCTTGTACTTGAGTTTGCTTTTCGTCCAGGTCTCCCAGGTGTGTCTCATTGGGCCTAATTTGAATTTGTTATTTTGCATGTCCTCTCTGCTCAGGGACCAAAGGCAAGCCGGCAGTGAAGGCGTTCCGGCATATTGCGTTTCTATATCCAGCCAGCAATATTGATTTGGGCTTGCGTTCCAGACTACCACCTGTCTCAATTGTGCGGCCAGATAGTATTTTGTAATGTCTGGAACTCCCAGTCCTCCTCTCCCCCTTGAAGCCAAGAGAACTGACCTGGGGACTCTAGGTTTTTTACCTTGCCAAATAAAATGGAAGATTGATTTTTGAATATTTTTCAATTCTGAGCCAGGGATGTGGACCGGGAGAGTCTGGAAGTAATATAATAATCTAGGGAGTATATTCATTTTGACCGAGATCATTCTCCCGATCCATGATATTTGATATCCTCCCCATTTTTCCAAATCTTGTTTGATTTTATGGAACAAGGTCGGATAGTTATGTTTATATAGTGATTGGTAGGTCCTCGATATCTTAACTCCCAAGTATTTGATACAAGAGGAACTCCAACGGTAATTAAAGTTTAGTTTGAGGAGTTTCACCTCTGGCTCTGGCAGACTTAAGTTCAGGGCTTCTGATTTGTCATTATTTATCTTATATCCTGAGATTTTTCCAAAGTCTCGGAGTTCTTTTTGAAGGTTGGGTAATGAGGTTTGGGGTTTGGAGAGGGTTAAGATGACATCATCTGCGAATAGAGAAATTTTATGCTGCCTATTTCCAATATCTATTCCCTGGATGTCTTTATTGAGTCGTATTGCTGAAGCCAGTGGTTCTATCGTTAGCGCAAAGAGGAGAGGAGATAGGGGGCACCCCTGTCGAGTCCCATTAGTTATCTCGAATCTTTGGTTAGTCCCCCCTGGTAGTTTTACCGTTGCTGATGGATTTTGGTATAGTCTACGGACCCCCTCTAGGTATGTGTCTTTAAAGCCAAATTTACACATAGTCTGGTCCAGAAATTGCCAGTATATTCTATCGAACGCCTTCTCTGCGTCTAAGCTTAACAGTAGTGCTTTGGTGCCTGTGAGGTGGACATGATCGATAATATCGATTATTTTTCGGGTGTTGTCAGAGGCTTGTCTCCCCGCAACAAATCCTACCTGATCAATGTTGATTAAGCTCGGTAATATTGGGTTTAATCTGTTTGCTAAAATTTTGCTATATAGCTTGAGATCACTGTTGAGGAGGGAGATTGGACGGTAGCTTCCACATTGCATCGGGTCTCTGCCTTCCTTATGTATTATTGCCAAATTGGCTAGAGACATTGTTGGAGGGATTTGGTTCCCTTCCATAAAATGGTTGAATGTTTTTAGCAGATGCGTGGATAGGGTTGGCAAGAATCTTTTATAGTAGACATTTGTGAAACCATCAGGGCCAGGAGACTTAGTGAGCTTTAGTGATTTGACCGCCTCTTCCAGTTCCTCTTTTGAAATCTCAGCATTGAGGACTGTGTTTTCCTCCTCCGTCAGTGAGGGGAGTTGACATTTATTTAAATATTGAGTTATAGTTTCTGACGCTATCGGTTCGGGTCGGCCGTTTTTAGTTCTTAGGTTGTATAGTTCTGTGTAGTATTTAGTAAATTCTGCTGCTATTTTGCTTTCACTATATTGAATGTCTCCAGACCTACTCTTGATCGCCGTTATCTGGGATCTTTTTTGTATCCCTCTTAATTTACTGGCTAATAGTCTGTCAGCTTTGTTCCCTTTGTCATAATATTGTTGATTGGTCCATTTGAGGGCCTTTTCAACGTCTTCCAGCTGGGTTTGTCTAAGTTTTGCTCTAGCTTCTATTAATGTTTTGTATACTTTTTTTGATGGATTTGCTTTATGAGCTTGCTCTATTACTTTTATATTATCTGTGAGTTCTTTAATTAGCGTTTGGCGGGCTTTTTCCCTGTGGGATGCGATGGAAATAAATTTCCCTCTGATAGTTGCCTTATGGGCTTCCCATAGGATTGCTGGAGAGGAGACTGTTCCCACGTTGAGGGAGAAATAGTCCTTAAGTGAGGATCTTATCTCTCTCTCAATCTCTGGGTGATTAAGTAGTGAATCATTCAGTCTCCATGCATAGGTTGTTGTTTTTTCAAAGGGGATTGACAGTGTCAGGGTGATCGGGGCATGGTCTGACCATGTGATTGAGCCAATGTCTGATTCTATGGCTGCCGCAAACACATTTTTGGTAGTCAAAAAGTGGTCTATTCGAGAGTAAGTCTGGTGAGGCGCTGAGTAAAAAGTATAGTCCCTCTGGCCCTGATGTTGGGTTCTCCAAATGTCCACTAACGAGAATTCGCTCATGATGTCCCTAAACCTTTTCCCCTTGATCTGGGAGTGGGTTGTACGGGAGGGGCCCACTGTGGTTGATCTGTCCTCGGAGGGGTTTAAGACCATGTTTAGGTCTCCTCCCACTATTATCGATGACAGATATCCCGGGTCAACGCCTTCGAGAACAGTTTGTAGGAATTCTGTTTGGTTCTCGTTTGGGGCGTACACATTGATTAGAACGATTGCTGAGCCCGCAAGGGAGCCATATACCATTAGAAATCTACCCTCTGGGTCCGCCGTTGTTTTGACATGATTAAATGGGGTGCCTTGTCTGATCAGGATAGCCACACCCCTTTTCTTGCTACTAAATGATGCAAAAAAGCACATTGGGAAGAATTTTTTGAATAAATTTGGGGGGTCTTGTGATGTGAAGTGGGTCTCCTGCAAGAATATAATGTCTCCCCCTGATTTTTTCATGTCCATGAAAGCTAGCCTTCTTTTTCGGTTATTCTGTAGTCCTTTAACGTTCAAGGAACGGATTTTTATTGGGGCCTTAGTGGCCATTGTTGGCTTCTAGTTGTTCGGGGTCTTGGGGTCCCTCCTTTCCCACTAGGGGAGACCTTGTCTTTATATTCTAAAGACCCTTTATGATTGAGGTCGCCTATTGGGCTGGGCCTCCTTCTAGGGGGTGTGTGCTGGGTTTGCCTTTGGGGGAGGGGAGAGGGGTGGAGAGGAGGGGAGGGGGGGGTAAAGATCTGCTGGGACAGGACCAGCAGGTGGAGGGAAAAGATAGAAGTAGGGCCAGTTTTGGTCCTGAAATGGTTTCGCCTGGTCTTTGGGCACGACCGGAGTTTGGGCTGTGGGCGCCCTTCTGGGGTGTGTCTGGATCCGACGGTTTGGGTCGCAACAGAGGGGGGCCAGACCCTGAGCTACTGTTGTGTGGCTCGCTTTCCCATTCGTCACCTTTATTCAATTTTAGAACCCCGTCGCAATTATTATATTTGCTGGTAACTAGATGGGGGAGGGGGGGACGGGGACACAGGGGGGGGGGCGGGGGAAGCATTATATGGCTGTCTAGGGGGGGGGCTGGTGCGGGAAGGATGTAAGCACGGAAGAGAAGGGAGGGGTAGGGAGGGGGGGTGAGGGGGAGGGAGGGGAAGGGAGGGGTGTGAGGGGGAGGGAGGGGGGAGGGAGGGGGGGGTGAGGGGGAGGGAGGGGGGGTTGGGAGGGAGGGAAAAGGGAGGGGGGGGGTGGGAGGGAGGGAAAAGGGAGAGGGGGGAGTCTATGGTGTTAGTTTTATTAAGTACCTGTTTACATGAGCAGTCATATATCATATATCCAGGGTATCATCACATTTTTGTCTAGGAGAGAGATTCCCCTAGTGGATCTCACATTTTTGGCCATAATATAACATAATTTAACTTATCATAACATAACTCAACAACATTTCGCATAACATTGCATCATCTAGTGCTAGATAACATTCTAGACCAGTTTTGAAGCAGACTTTAACATTGTCCTGATGTTTTGTTTTGCCTCACCGCCTTGTGTAAACAGAGTGTATTTTATGTGTTATTTCTTTTTCTAGGTTGTGTACTATGTGCTCTTTGGGTTGGGGGTTGTAGTTGTGTCTAAGTGTGTGGTGGGGGGGAAGTTCTCTTAGTCTGTCCTAGGGGTGGCTGGGCGCTTCTTAGAGGTAGGGAGAGGGGGGGGGGGGTCGAGGGGATGGCCGGTAGTGTGCCGGGGTGGTGTGAGGGAAGGGGGTCTCCATGTGGGGGCGGAGGGAGGGGGGGGGAAGGGGGGGGGGGAGGCAGGACTTTAGGGGGGGGAAAGGGGGGAGAGGGGGGGAGGGGTAGGGGGGGAGAGGGGGGGGGAGGGGGGGAGAGGGGGGGGAGGGGGGAAGCATTATATGGCTGTCTAGGGGGGGGGGGTTGGTGGGGTGAAGGATGTAAGCACGGAAGGGAAGGGAGGGGAAGGGAGGGGGGGTGAGGGGGAGGGGAGGGGAAGGGAAGGAGGGGGAGGGGGAGGGGGAGGGGGGAGGGGGGAGGGAGGGAAAAGGGAGGGGGGGTGGGAGGGAGGGAAAAGGGGAGGGGGGGGGAGTCTATGGTGTTAGTTTTGTTAAGTACCTGTTACATGAGCAGTCATATATCGTATATCCAGGGTATCATCACTTTTTTGTCTAGGAGAGACACTCCCCTAGTGGATCTCACATTTTTGGCATAATATAACATAATTTAACTTATCATAACCATAACTCAACAACATTTCACACAACAAAGCATCATCTAGTGCTAGATAACATTCTAGACCCAGTTTGAAGCAGGTTTTAACATTGTCCTGATGTTTTTGTTTTGCCTCACCGCCTTGTGTAAACAGAGTGTATTTTATGTGTTAGCTCTTTTTCTAGGTTGTGTACTATATGCTCTTTGGGTGGGGGGTTGTAGTTGTGTCTAAGTGTGTGGTGGGGGAAGTTCTCTTAGTCTGTCCTAGGGGTGGGTCTGGCGCTTCTTAGAGGTAGGGAGAGGGGGGGGGTCGAGGGGATGGCCGGTAGTGTGCCGGGGTGGTGTGAGGGAAGGGGGTCTCCATGTGGGGGCAGAGGGAGGGGGGGAAGGGGGGGGGAGAGGCAGGACTTTAGGGGGGGAAAGGGGGGGAGAGGGGGGGAGAGGTAGGGGGGGAGAGGGGGGAGGTAGGGGGGGGGAGAATGGGGGAGGGGGGGAAAGCATTATATGGCTGTCTAGGGGGGGGGTTGGTGGGGGGAAGGATGTAAGCACGGAAGGGAAGGGAGGGGAAGGGAGGGGGGGGTGAGGGGGAGGGAGGGGAAGGAAGGGAGGGGAGGGGGAGGGGGGAGGGGGAGGGAGGGAGGGGGGGGGTGGGAGGGAGGGAGGGGGGGGGTGGGAGGAGGGAAAAGGGAGGGGGGGTGGGAGGGAGGGAAAAGGGAGGGGGGGGGAGTCTATGGTGTTAGTTTTGTTAAGTACCTGTTACATGAGCAGTCATATATCGTATATCCAGGGTATCATCACTTTTTTGTCTAGGAGAGACACTCCCCTAGTGGATCTCACATTTTTGGCATATATAACATAATTTAACTTATCATAACATAACTCAACAACATTCACACAACGAAGCATCATCTAGTGCTAGATAACATTCTAGACCAATTTGAAGCAGGTTTTAACATTGTCCTGATGTTTTGTTTTGCCTCACCGCCTTGTGTAAACAGAGTGTATTTTATATGTTAGCTCTTTTTCTAGGTTGTGTACTATGTGCTCTTTGGGTGGGGTGTTGTAGTTGTGTCTAAGTGTGTGTGTGGGGGGAGAGTTCTCTTAGTCTGTCCCTAGGGGTGGCTGGGCGTTTCTTAGAGGTAGGGAGAGGGGGGTCGATGGGATGGCCGGTAGTGTGCCGGGTGGTGTGAGGGAAGGGGGTCTCCGTGTGGGGGTGGAGGGAGGGGGGGAAGGGGGGGGGGAGAGGCAGGACTTTAGGGGGGGAGGGGGGGGAGGGGGGGAGGGGAGGGAGGGGAGGGGGGAGCGGGGAGAGGGGGGAGGGGGAGGAGGGGGGGAGGGGGAGAGGGGGGGGAGGGGGGGGGAGGGGGAGAGGGGGGAGGAGGGGGGGAGGGGGAGAGGGGGGGAGGGGGGAGGGGGGAGGGGGAGGGGGGAGGGGGGGGAGGGGAGGGGGAGGGGGGGGAGGGGGGGAGAGGGGGAGAGGCGGAGAGAGGGGGAGAGGGGGGGGAGGGGGGGGAGAGGGGGAGAGGCGGAGAGGCGGAGAGGGGGGGAGAGGGGGAGAGGGGGGGAGTTGGGAGAGGGGGGGAGGGGGGGGACAGTCTAGCTATGTTGTGTTGGTGATGTTTGTTTTCTATTTGTGTATCTGACTCTGTCGCGTGATCGCTGTATATGGTGTTTGTTCCTGCTAGACGCAGCCTTTGTGTGTATGCTTCGGTGGGTGGCTTTAGCAGTTCCTTTAGCCCGAGGCATTGATGCTTATTTTTGCCTCTGCTTGTCAGCCTTTCCCTCAGCCCACATATCCATGCGTTAGTCTTAGGTCACCGTTCCTTATGGCTAAGCGAGGTGGGCGGGGTGGCAATTTCAAACTTAATTGTCCCGGCTCGGTGTCTCTTCTCTGTCAGGCCTCCCCCGGCTTGTGGGGGCACCAGGGCCGTGAGTATGGGTATCGCCCGAGGGGAGAAAGCGCGGGGGGCACCCGGGGGAGGGGAGAGGGGGGGGGTCCGCTCTTCTCAGCAGAACCAGTCCACGGAGATCCCCGACCCCATCTCCCAGCCACAAGGCCAGACCAAGGGGTCTTCCAGGTCGCGGGGGCTGGCCACCCGCTAACATCCAGCCAGTGAGGCGTAGCCTCCGTGCGTCGCCCCCCTCCAACCTCGCTGCGTGACCCCCCCCCCCCAACCCGTCCGGCACCGTCAATCTCTCCAGGGATTTTTTAGGGATTACTCACGGTTGCTGGAGCAGTTCGACCTGGGCTCGGGAGATCATAAGGCTGGTAAGGTCCGGCTCTCACCTCCAGGACCCCACACGGGGAGGGTCGGGGGCGCAAAAGAAAGCCGGAAAGGCCGTAGGTAGCCAACAAGAGGACGGGGACACGGTGAGAAAGAAGGGAGAAAGAGATAGAAAAAAAAAAGAAGGGGGGGGGGGGCGGCGCCCCCCCTCCCCCTCCACCGCAGAATGCTGGTCCCTCCATCTCCCGCTGATCGGAGCCTCGTCTCACTTTTCAGGTAAGTGAAGTGGGTGTTGCAAGCGGTTGTGAAGATTTGAGAGCGGTGCTGTTCCCTCGTCAGCTGTCTCTCCTCTCCCGGTGGGTCGGTGTAGTCATCTCCGGCAGTGCTCGTCCTCTCCTTGCAGTGCTGGTAAGGTGGGGTCTTTGTGTCATTCTTGGGGGATGGTGCCTTTGTATGTGCTGAGAGTGTGGGGTTGAGTTCTTCTACTTAATCCTCTGACCCCTCTGTCCCGCCAGCCTTTCCGAGGCCCTGGTTGGGGGCTCTTCTTGTCTGGGTCCTTCGTTTCTCCAGCTGGCAGGAAGGGTGAGGTTTAGTGCTTTAGCAAAGTGAGTCCATATCTTCTTGATGTTTAATTGAGAGCATCTTTCCATTGCGCTGCACCATTAGTCTAAATGGGAAGCCCCATTTACTACTTTACTCCGCTGTCCCGCAGTAGTATGGTTAGGGGTCTTAGTTCCTTGCGGCGATCTACATTTCTTTTGGATAGATCGTTGTAAGGTTGCAGTTGGCTGTCCTCAAATGTGATGAGATCTTTGGTGTTCGGGCAACCTCCATTATTTTTTCTTTTGCCGAAAATTTATGAAGTCTGGCTATGACGTCTCTCATCCTTTTTGGATCCTCTAGATCTAGGGCCAAGGCGAGCGGTGAGCCCTGTCCAGTTCAAGATCCGTCTGATTCAAGTCTCCTACATAGGGATGTGAAGAGCTCCAGGAGGTAAGTCTTTAACTGCCCTGGAAGTACCGACTCGGGGATGCCTCTGATTCTTATGTTTTGTCTCCTGTCGTGATTCTCCTGATCTTCTAGGGAGTCGCGGAGACTTTCTACCTCAGCCCCGAGCCGGAATATCTCGGTTTGCAGCTAATTCTTGGGCCTGTGTGGAGGTCTCCATTTTGCCTTCCAGTTCATCCGGTGCGCTCCCTTAGGCCTGTCAGTTCTTGCTTTAGCTCAGTGACTGCTGATCTGAGATCGGCCTTTAGCGATTTGTGCAGGTCATGCAGCATTTCTGCCATAAGCTCTTTCATGTCCTCTCGGCGTGAGTGTTGCCGCCGGCTGCGCTGGCATTTCTTGCCGGTCTTGCGTTTGGGCAGTTTGTTTGGGGCCTCGTGCGCCTGATGGCCTGCGCCATCTTGGTTTCTTGCCGCCGCCTCTGAGTTCGCGGGGAGAATAGCTTGTTAACAGCCTGGGCTGTTTGGGATTTTTGTTTGTTAGCCATTTCCTCTTGGGTTGCGGGTCTAGGGTAGTGCTTTAGGAGGGGGAATTTTCGGGGGAAAAGAGCCTCTATTTGGTTTATTTGTTTAGGAGGTCTGGCGAGCTTCTCTGCTACACGTCCATCTCCGTCGGCGTCCCTGGTCCACGCCCCTACATAGTTTTGTTTATGTGTTCATAGGTTGTAGCGGGGGGGGGGCAGGGGGGAATTGGGAAGCGTGGCTGTGTAGCTTTTCTGGCTCTCAATGTTGGACACTCATATATTTGTGGCAGCCATTTTAGAGTGTTGTTGTTTTGGGCGATTTTGCAGGTTGTGCTGCCAGGAAGTTTTGTGCCAGGATGGGGTTGGGCCGTTGGTTAAGCCCGTGGGTCTCGGCGACGGCAGACTCTGGCAGCTGTTAGAGATTGGCAAACCTCAGTTTTTTTATGTTTTTGTTTTTTGGGCGGGGATGGGGGGCGGGGGGGGGAGCTGTAATTATGGCTTTGGGTGTAAGGGGGGAGGGGTGAAGGTTCACTTTGCAATTGTATTTCTGACCAGGGGGGAGAGGGGGCACCACTCCTTCTGCACTGTTTTTGGTTGAACCCTGCTGTGCTCTAATGGCATGGTGTCTCTGGGCGCTTCTGTGCAGCAGGGCTCCGTTGTCCCCCAACTGTCTAGATCCCCTCCTTACCCTTCCCCAGCTCCGGCTGAGCCTGATTGTCTCTCCGTCTGTCCTGCACGCCCTCCCCTCCGCCTTCCGGTTTCTGCAGCGTGCCGCGGATCAGCCTAGGCTTCCGATTCGGCGGGCCATCTTGGTTCCTCTGCCTCGTGGGGGACTCGTGTGGGAGCGCTGTCGGCTGGCTGCTCTATTTCCAGTGGTGGGGAGCTCCCGGCGCCGCCCGCAGAGCCGAGGTCCCCGTGCGCGAAGCTCGCCGTTCAGGCTGAGTGCCACCGCTGCAGGCTCCTTCAGTTCCGTCCGGCGGCCATCTTGGAAATCTCGGGCTGCAGGGGCTCCGGGACTCCGGCTCTCCCGAGTGCTTGTTGCTCGCTCGGTCTGCCGCCACGGGGCCCTCACGGGGTGCGGGTGAGTCTCCCCCGCTCTTGTGGCACTTTTTCGCCGCTTTTTGGTTGGTTTTATGGGCTTTTTTTGCTCGTATTTAAACTGGGGCCGCACGGAGCTCTCTGGCTGTGCTGCTTCCCCAGTTCGGCTGCTGGCCACGCCCCCCAACCGTTCTCGATTTTAAAGAAATTCTTGATGCAATATGGCTTCAGTAAGTAGCAACAGATACTCAGGTGGTGGACCGTTGTGTCACAAAGCTCTCAAATTTAGTACGAACCGCATCCAATCCTTGCTTGTGCGGAATGTTTGTGTATAAACTTGTGACATCTAGTGTCACAAGAAGAAAGTCCGTAGGGTCAGATGGTAGATCAGCCAGTTTGACCATAAAGTCAATGGTATCCTTTACATAGGCATCCATACCAAACACCAAGGGCTGTAGATAAAAGTCTATAAGTTGCGATAATGGGTGGCATAAAGAGCCACGGGCAGAAGTAATTGGTCTCCCTGACGGCGAAGTGCTTGACTTGTGTATTTTTGGGAGGGTGTATAGCACTGGCAACTTAGGGGTAACTTAGGTAACGTAAAAACAAATTTCAGATTGACTAAACAATCAATATTCTAAAAACAAAATTGAAATCATAATATCTGAATAGCTCCTTTTGTCCTGTACATTCTACATGTAAATGCATCAATCTAGGCTCTCTACACAAATTGTAAGAATGTGACACAGTTAAAACTGAAAACACATTTTAAGGGGCAATCCCTCCCATGTTCAAAGTGTACTATTTGTATAGACATGTTTACGGGGTGACATTGGCAGAATGAATGACTTTTTATTTTTTACCAATATCTGACACAGATGTATTTTTCATGAATTCTTTTGTTATATTCTAAACACGGTGACCTGAGACTTGGAAGGAAGGATTTCCTCTGGGTCACTGGTCACACTGGGTGTTCAGAAAGAGTTTGCACATGTAAAAACCTGGCTCTTCTCCTCCCTTTATCTCTATTGGCTCTCATATAAGGACACAATGGGATAAGGAAAATTAAAACACTCTCCCTAGTCAGAATATGCAAGTCCTAATTCATTTCCTAAATAAAAACAAAACTACCAAATATTTGCTTTTATCACAATTAGATTTATTTCGGGCCAATTAGATTCTTAAAATTCATGCTGTAAAATGGCTG
>NC_134484.1:183211693-183219193 GCF_040206685.1 Ascaphus truei
AGACCACAGGGGCCAATATGAGATTGGGTGGGTCAGGCCGGTTCAGAAAATCCGTTACACTTAAATTCTTTACAAAAGGCTGTTATATTGGACTGTTATGTGGGGCTGATTTTTTTTTAACCGAATAAAGGTTTTGTGGCAATAGCAACAGATGCTCTTAGTCTGAGCATTGAAAGAGGAAACATGTTATTTTGGGAAAGACATCAATAAAATGCCACCTCTACAATTTGCTACATTTTTAGACATCTCTTTAAAATGTTTAAGGCAACAGAAAATGTGACAAAAAGCTGTAAGGGCAGATATGAAAAAATAGCACACATTATTTTGTGACTCATCTTTTCATATGTACAACTAGCTTTTTATAGAAGACAATGCGTGCATTGGTTTCTTAACACTCCGTGGTGTGTGAGAAAATCCCAAGAATAGAATCAAGAGAACACATTGCACACTATCAGACCCCATAACGGGGATTGTATCTCGGTAAGCAGGGGGTCCCCAGACCTGAAATCAACGCTGTTCTGCTCTAGAGACCCCCTGTTCATCTACACTAGTATTAAAATGTATATTAAACCAGCTTCATTACCTTAGCGGCTTGCCGCTAAGGCAATGAAGGGGTTAACCACCAATGCCGGTTTATTGTGGGTAGTGGGGGTGGGTGAAGGTGTTATTTGGCCCTTGGTAGGTATTTAAGCCTTTTGGGGGGGTTGTGGGTGGAGTTAACCCCATCATTACCTTAGTTAATACTGCTAAGGTAACGAAGGGGTTAACCCCTCCCGCTAACACCCGGTAGGCCTAAACATCCATCCTTTGGGCTACTACCCTTCACCCAATCTCTCTACCCACAATAAACAAAAATAAACACAACAACCTTACTACCCACCTCTTCTACCCCCAACAACCCCGTCCCCCCAACACATACAATACATTAATGGGCAACATTGCTATTATCCAGATATGGATAATAGCTCATTTGCTCATTCAAAATAAAACATTAACCAGCCAGCATAAATAAAGTAAATAAAACATTCTACTTACCCGGGCCATCATGAAGGGCGTCCTCATCAGCATACTACAAGTGCATGTCCTCAATTGCCAGCAAGAGTACATGAAAAAATAGAATATAATGGCCCCATACCCCTTAATCACCTGAGCGATTAATAACCGCTATAGTAATTAAGGGGTTAACCCACCCTCCCCGCTACCCACCCGGGAGGCCTAACCACCCACCCCGCCCACACTATACCCACCCTCTACCCATTGATTGGCACAGTGGTATATCATACCCATATAATATGGGCATGATAAGCCACTAGAGCACTCAATGGTCAAGCTAATACAAATCATTAAGGCCAAAAATACACAATAATAAAAGAAATACACAAGCACCTAAACAGCCCAACAATAAAAGAGTTAAAAAGCCTAATAGTACACATTAATAAAAATTATCTATCACCAAAACAACAAAAGAATACAAATTATGTTATTCCAAAACATAAGAATAAAATTAAATAAACACCTATCCAACCAATTCAAGAAATAAACCACTAGCTAACAAATCAATTAAATAAATAAAACCACTAGCCAACAAAACTATTAATTAATTTAAACCGTTAACCAACCCTAAAATGTACTAAAAACAAGACATCCAAATTCCAAACAATGTAATCAAAACAATAAACAGAAATAGAAAAAATTACAATAAATTCAAAACAAGCATTTACCAAAAAATGCACTGCCTATCAGTGTATTTCTCTGTACCCTAAAGGGGCACAGATTAATACATTCAATGGGCAATCAAAAACATAAAAATAAATAAATACAATAAAAAAACCTGAAAAAAGACATTTACGTACATTCATTGTTTTCCTTACCTTTAGAAGTCTTCACCCTACAACTCCCGGAGTATCAGGAAGCTCTCGACCCACATGTCATCACCCGCAATCCATCTCCATCCTCCTTGAAGATCTGCATCAGCTAAAAAAATCTTCTCTCTTTGGGCCTTATTCAGAAAGCCTCGATAAGGCCCTTATCGAGCACTTATCGCCTAAAATGGGTACTCGTATTCAGATAGCCTCGATAAGTGCTCGATAACGGCCTGTATCGACGCAAAATTTTATCTCCATCCGAAATTCGCTGACTGAGCAGCGATCAGCCGCTTATCGACCATTTTCGGATGGTTGATAAACTCGCGCGATTCTGAGACCCGCGAGTCGGCTGTCGCGGCATATCGCAGGCCATCGCAGCCCTAAAAGGCGGTCTTCTCCCCAAATCCAATTCACCACAAAATTGTTGGTCAATTGGTGGGGAGATGGCCTCGATGAGCAGCGATGTGTTGGGACTTAGAAAAAATCACGCCCCTTTCCTGCCTCGGATTGATGCCGGGGGTCTCCGGAGCTGATAGCCATTAATAGCAGCTCCGGACCCCCCCGGCATGCATCCGAGGCATGAAACATGCATGTACAGCAACTTCATTACCTTAGCGGCTAACCGCTAAGGCAATGAAGGGGTTAAACACCCGTGCCAGGCTTACTGTAAAAACATACAATACAATACAATACTGTGGCTATCGGGGGTGGGTGAAGGGGGAATTTGGCCCTTAGTGGCTGTTTAGGCATTGCGGGGGGGTTGCGGGGGGAGTTAACCCCTTCATTACCTTAGCGGTTAATACCGCTAAGGTAATAAAGGGGTTAACCCAACTGCTACCCACCCGCAAGGTCTAAACACCCATCCTTAGGGCTAATACCCCCTTCACCCATCCGTGAGGCCTATGCACACACCCCTGACTGACTATACCCACCCTATACCCATTGAGTAGTATAGTGGTACATCATACCCATATAATAATAATATGGGCATGATCAGCCTCTATAGCACTCAATGGGCACCCTAATTACAACACATTAATACACAATGATAAACTAAAAAAAGATATACCCTATAACTCAGCGCAAAAAAATATATAGTGTAAATACAATATGTGAATAATAAGCTTATTGCTAAGTGAAAGCTGCCACGGGGTCTCTGCCAAACAAATTCCTCACAAACTCATTACAGACAATTATACAAAAAATGCAATGACCCGGCGCTTCAGGCTACAACATTACCCCAGTCCAATGATTAGTCCATATGGATATGGAAAGTTCTTTTCAATATTCCAGCTGATGGAGCGATGGTGATCCAATTGCTGGCTGCTGGTTCCGAACTCCTCCTAGTATGTAATGGACAAAAAGGAAAAGACCATTGCGCAGCCACAAGAATCCATAAATAACTCCACAACAGATTAAAGTAATGAACTTACAGACTTGCTGTGTTATTGTTCCTTTGAGACAATCTGTGCTTTTAACCTCTTCTCTTCCAGATATCACGAATCCCACGTGTTGTATGTCTATCCTCCAGGTTTTCTGTCTGTTCACAGCATTACCACTTGGTCATAGTTCCCATGTGTTCCCAGAATGGAAATAACATAAAAGATGATGGTGCAGATTGATCAAAATTTATTACAATAAAAATAAAAAACAGCCAAGGGCTTACTCACATAAACCAGGCTGTATAAAAACAGCTGACAACGTGCCGTCCGCAGCTTGATACAATCAGGTAGGCAGGCTTCTGGGAGGATGGCGCTATTGTTGTTTGCAAACCCTGAAGTGGCGTCTAACTCTCAGTAGTTACTCTGCGAGATACGCCCCCTCTATTTGTTATAGCTTCCTCTATCTCAGCTTGAGGTGGCCAGCACTGCAGAATGTGCTCTGCTCACCTCTCTGGGTAACTGCCATCAGCCCGCGCTAAGCCTCGTGATGTCACACTCTGGCGTCTCTCCTGATCTCTATGCTCCTGCTTCTGAAGACCGTGTCAGTTCTAGCTCCTCCCTCTCCAGGCGCGTTTCGTGACACAATGTGGTCACTTCATCAGTGGATGATGGGGGAGTTGCTACCTACTGATATATATACCCTGGAAGGTGATGAATACTAATTGCAAATTAATTGATTAAAAGCGAATAAACTGATTAAAATTGCACACATCTACTTACATGATAAGAGCCACTAGGGAATCATCCCTGGGATTAAGTGGCAATGCACCAAGCTCATAGACATAACATTTCTTACCATTCCACATACAAAATAACAATAATGAAAACAATTATTACATGATTGATCATTACATACAGCAGTGGGGGGTCACTTCAATCTATCAAAAAGGAGGCCAGATAGAAGTCTATATTTAAACCATGTGGTGACAAGGTTTTGAGGGTATAGATCCAGAAGGTCTCCCTTCTGGATAAATGGGTCAGCCTGTCACCTCCTCTCCAATTGGCCTTTGGGCATTCTATGCCCCTACATGTCAATCCCTCTGGGTTTTGGTTGTGTTTGCTTTTAAAGTGGTTTGACACACTATGAGTTTCCAACCCCCTTTTTATGTTGTATACATGCTCTGCCAGTCTACGTTGGAGTTTCCTCCCTGTTCTCCCCACGTACACTGGCGACACACTTTATTCGAGCTCGGCTAGTCCCACGAATTCGGGTATACCCGGGTGTATTGAGGTTTGTGACTGTTTTCTGCCCGAGTGCATTGAGGTATTTTCCAAGCAGGGATTGAAGCATTTTATTCCGCTGGCTGCAATACTGCACAGTATATATATATATACTGCATTACAATTCATGAATTTATGCCATCTGGTAGACACGCGAAGCATTGCAGCCTATTAAATCCTAATCATTATCATTTAACAGATCAGCCGCCCGTCAGCCAGGCATGAACCCAGGCTGGGAAGGCAAACGCAACGGGGCTTGTCAGAGGTGAGGAGCGGCGCATTCCAGGTATCTGCCAGGTACATACTGGGTATTTGCTCGAATAAAGTGTGTCGGTGCAGTACTGCAACCCGCATGGGCACTCTAATAAGTATACGCAGTACATACTCTTACAGTTTATAAAAGTGTTTACATCATAACTTTTACCTGTTACATTTGATTGAAATTTACTGCCTTTAATACTGACAGAACAACCTATGCATTTGTTGCATGTAAAGAAACCTTTCAGGTTAGATAACCACATGGTGCTACTTATTTTAGGGCCACTGAGGGGACAACTAGGTGATAGTTTACTTTTCAAGTTGTCAGCACGTTTATAAACAATTTGTGGGTGTTCTGGCAGGAATGTATTCAATATTGGGTCTCTAAGGAGGATCCCCCAATGCTTATTTATAATTTTCTTTATTTCTGGGGCCATACTATTGAATTTGGTGATAAATGGGATAAATTCTCCTTGAACAGTGGACGTCTTTTTACTGTTATTAGGGTTGATAAGACTAGACCTATCTATATCTTTAACTGCACAGATAGCTTTATTAACCCTTTCCCTGCTGTAGTCTCGCTCAAGAAATTTTTCTCTAAGGGAGTTCAATTGGTTTGTGCAAACATCCTTCTGTAAACAGTTTCTTTTTATTCTTAGGGCTTGTCCCTGTGGGATATTTTGTATCCATTTTGGATGATGGTGGCAAGAAGCCAAAAGATACGTATTAGCATCCACCTCCTTATGGTATGTTTCTGTTTGTATCTGATTGTTTTCTACATACAGGGTTAAGTCTAAGAAATTGATACTTATACTACTGCAGGTAAATGTGAATTTTATATTAAAAGGATTATTATTCAAATATACTTTAAACAATTCTAGATCATCTATCGTCCCCCTCCAGACACACAGCACATCATCGATAAATCTCTTCCAGAGCACCAGGTTTGCACCATATGGGTTGATGTTCCATATGTAGCCACGCTCCCACATATCCATAAATAGGTTAGCGTAGCTAGGTGCAAACCGGGTGCCCATTGCGGTGCCGCATGTCTGGAGGAAGTAATCTCCATCATAATTAATAATCGTGTGAACAAATTCCACACTCTGATTGGCTGAAATACCTTGTGACACAGCGGCCATCTTGGATTTAGTGACCTCATCTTAAAGGCAAATGAAGCACAGCCATTCTGATTGGCTGGCATCATTCCCTTTAAGTGACGTCACAGCAAAAAAAAAATTTATGTCGGAACATGGTTTTAACAGCCAATCAGGTGGCTGTTAACCATTTTGAGGGTAAATGTGATATCACAAGCCATATTTAAGGCCGTGACGCCTCATTTGAGCCCAAGAAGACGATGAGACAGCATCGGCTGGGATTTAACATGGGGTATTTTGGATTGACAGATGAAGAAAGAAGATAAAGAAGAACAAGAAATGGTTACAGATGAAGATAGAAGACGGTGAGTAAAGAAAGAAAAAAGAAGATTGGGGTACCTGAGCCGGATCTTCATGGTGGATGTCATCAGATGCTGTTGGAGGCCTTCAAGGTACGTGAGCTTCTTGTTAGCCCGGGAGTCGGAGGGCCACCGCTTCTAATGGTAAGTAATATATTCAATGTTTGTAAATGTCTCTTTTTACAGGTTTATTCTTTGGATGTGTTTTTTTTATTTTTGGGGGGAGGCACAATGACTGATAATATATTAATCTGTACCTCTTTAGGGTACAGATTAATACATTATTATGCCAATATTTGGGGGGCATTTCTCGCTTGTTATTGCAGTTTATTATGTGGATGTGATTGTTTGTTTATGCTTAATGTAATAAAAGGTTTTTCGATTGGTGTTCGCTTGTACTTAATGTTATATTATGTTAGCTCATGTGTTTTATGGTTACTTCAGAGATTGTTTTAATTTATTTATTTGTCTTTTAATGGTTACATTCATTAATGTTGGATTAATTCATTGTTTACATTGGTTAGTGTTACTATTCATTTTGAGTTGGTTTCGGAATTAATTGTTTAGATTGGTTAATGGTTTAATTAATTCATTGTTGATGTTGCTGTTGCTTCTATTGATTGGATTAGCTGGCTACTGTTTTTATTTAGTGAAGTGTGGTTTTTTTGGAGTTTATTTACGTTTTATTACTGTGTGTCTTGTGTATTACTGTATTGTGATTAGGGTGCCCATTGAGTGCTATAGTGGCTTATCATGCCCATATTATTATATGGGAATGATGTACCACTATACTACTCAATGGGTATAGGTTGGGTATAGTCAGTCTGGGGTGGGTGCTTAGGCCACCCGGGTCAGGGTGGGTTAACCCCTTAATGACTATAGCGGTTAGAAACTGCTACGGTGATTAAGGGGTTGGGGGCCATTAGAATGTATTCATTTTGTATATATGCTTTCTGGCAACGGAGGACAGAGGGACCTGCTGTTGTGGTAAGTATAACTTTATTTATTTATTTTATTTATGTATGCTAATGCAGTGTTTAATAATGGGCAAATAATCTATTATCCATATCTGGATAATAGTTATTTTGCCCATTACTGTACTTTATGGGTTTGGGCAGAGGGGGGGGGGGGTGCATGTATTGATGTGTTTTTAAATATTTATTAAAATACATTTCTTTCATAGTGTAGAGGTGCAGGGGGTCTCTGGAGCTGAACCACGTTGGTTTTATGTCCGGGGACCCCCTGCTTCCCGAGATAC